>NC_052345.1:3630185-3930185 GCF_016432855.1 Salvelinus namaycush
CCATAGCCCCCTCTATAATAAAGCCCTAATCAACCCATAGCCCCCTCCGTAATTAAGCCCTAATCAGCTCCTAGCCCCCTCCATAATGAAGATTGAATCAGCTCCTAGCCCCCTCCATAATGAAGCCCTAATCAGCTCCTAGCCCCCTCCATAATGAAGCCCTAATCAGCTCCTAGCCCCCTCCATAATGAAGCCCTAATCAGCTCCTAGCCCCCTCCATAATGAAGCCCTATTCAGCTCCTAGCCCCCTCCATAATGAAGCCCTAATCAGCTCCTAGCCCCCTCCATAATGAAGCCCTTATCAGCTCCTAGCCCCCTCCATAATGAAGCCCTAATCAGCACCTAGCCCCCTCCATAATGAAGATTGAATCAGCTCCTAGCCCCCTCCATAATGAAGATTGAATCAGCTCCTAGCCCCCTCCATAATGAAGATTGAATCAGCTCCTAGCCCCCTCCATAATGAAGCCCTTATCAGCTCCTAGCCCCCTCCATAATGAAGCCCTAATCAGCTCCTAGCCCCCTCCATAATGAAGCCCTTATCAGCTCCTAGCCCCCTCCATAATGAAGCCCTAATCAGCACCTAGCCCCCTCCATAATGAAGATTGAATCAGCTCCTAGCCCCCTCCATAATGAAGCTCTAATCAGCTCTTAGCCCCCTCCATAATGAAGCCCTAATCAGCTCCTAGCCCCCTCCATAATGAAGCCCTAATCAGCTCCTAGCCCCCTCCATAATGAAGATTGAATCAGCTCCTAGCCCCCTCCACAATGAAGCCCTAATCAGCTCCTAGCCCCCTCCATAATGAAGATTGAATCAGCTCCTAGCCCCCTCCATAATGAAGATTGAATCAGCTCCTAGCCCCCTCCATAATGAAGCCCTAATCAGCTCCTAGCCCCCTCCATAATGAAGATTGAATCAGCTCCTAGCCCCCTCCATAATGAAGATTGAATCAGCTCCTAGCCCCCTCCATAATGAAGCCCTAATCAGCTCCTAGCCCCCTCCATAATGAAGATTGAATCAGCTCCTAGCCCCCTCCATAATGAAGCCCTAATCTGCTCCTAGCCCCCTCCATAATGAAGCCCCAATCAGCTCCTAGCCCCCTTCATAATGAAGATTGAATCTGCTCCTAGCCCCCTCCATAATGAAGCCCCAATCAGCTCCTAGCCCCCTTCATAATGAAGATTGAATCAGCTCCTAGCCCCCTTCATAATGAAGATTGAATCAGCTCCTAGCCCCCTCCATAATGAAGCCCTAATCAGCTCCTAGCCCCCTCCATAATGAAGCCCTAATCAGCTCCTAGCCCCCTCCATAATGAAGCCCTAATCAGCTCCTAGCCCCCTTCATAATGAAGCCCTAATCAGCTCCTAGCCCCCTCCATAATGAAGCCCTATTCAGCTCCTAGCCCCCTTCATAATGAAGCCCTAATCAGCTCCTAGCCCCCTCCATAATGAAGCCCTAATCAGCTCCTAGCCCCCTTCATAATGAAGCCCTAATCAGCTCCTAGCCCCCTTCATAATGAAGCCCTAATCAGCTCCTAGCCCCCTTCATAATGAAGCCCTAATCAGCTCCTAGCCCCCTCCATAATGAAAATTGAATCAGCTCCTAGCCCCCTCCATAATGAAGCCCTCATCAGCTCCTAGCCCCCTCCATAATGAAGATTGAATCAGCTCCTAGCCCCCTCCATAATGAAGATTGAATCAGCTCCTAGCCCCCTTCATAATGAAGATTGAATAAGCTCCTAGCCCCCTCCATAATGAAGCCCTAATCAGCTCCTAGCCCCCTCCATAATGAAGCCCTAATCATCTCCTAGCCCCCTCCATAATGAAGCCCTAATCAGCTCCTAGCCCCCTCCATAATGAAGCCCTAATGAGCTCCTAGCCCCCTCCATAATGAAGCCCTAATCAGCTCCTAGCCCCCTCCATAATGAAGCCCTAATCAGCTCCAAGCCCCCTCCATAATGAAGCCCTAATCAGCTCCTAGCCCCCTCCATAATGAAGCCCTAATCAGCTCCAAGCCCCCTCCATAATGAAGCCCTAATCAGCTCCTAGCCCCCTCCATAATGAAGCCCTAATCAGCTCCTAGCCCCCTCCATAATGAAGCCCTAATCAGCTCCTAGCCCCCTCCATAATGAAGCCCTAATCAGCTCCTAGCCCCCTCCATAATGAAGATTGAATCAGCTCCTAGCCCCCTCCATAATGAAGATTGAATCAGCTCCTAGCCCCCTCCATAATGAAGATTGAATCAGCTCCTAGCCCCCTCCATAATGAAGATTGAATCAGCTCCTAGCCCCCTCCATAATGAAGATTGAATCAGCTCCTAGCCCCCTCCATAATGAAGCCCTAATCAGCTCCTAGCCCCCTCCATAATGAAGCCCTAATCAGCTCCTAGCCCCCTCCACAATGAAGCCCTAATCAGCTCCTAGCCCCCTCCATAATGAAGATTTAATCAGCTCCTAGCCCCCTCCACAATGAAGCCCTAATCAGCTCCTAGCCCCCTCCATAATGAAGATTGAATCAGCTCCTAGCCCCCTCCACAATGAAGCCCTAATCAGCTCCTAGCCCCCTCCATAATGAAGCCCTAATCTGCTCCTAGCCCCCTCCATAATGAAGATTGAATCAGCTTCTAGCCCCCTCCATAATGAAGCCCTTATCAGCTCCTAGCCCATCCATAATGAAGATTGAATCAGCTCCTAGCCCCCTCCATAATGAAGATTGAATCAGCTCCTAGCCCCCTCCATAATGAAGATTGAATCAGCTCCTAGCCCCCTCCATTTTGAAGATTGAATCAGCTCCAAGCCCCCTCCATAATGAAGATTGAATCAGCTCCTAGCCCCCTCCATAATGAAGCCCTAATCTGCTCCTAGCCCCCTCCATAATGAAGCCCCAATCAGCTCCTAGCCCCCTCCATAATGAAGCCCTAATCAGCTCCTAGCCCCCTCCATAATGAAGCCCTAATCAGCTCCTAGCCCCCTCCATAATGAAGCCCTAATCAGCTCCTAGCCCCCTCCATAATGAAGATTGAATCAGCTCCTAGCCCCCTCCATAATGAAGATTGAATCAGCTCCTAGCCCCCTCCATAATGAAGATTGAATCAGCTCCTAGCCCCCTCCATAATGAAGATTGAATCAGCTCCTAGCCCCCTCCATAATGAAGATTGAATCAGCTCCTAGCCCCCTCCATAATGAAGCCCTAATCAGCTCCTAGCCCCCTCCATAATGAAGCCCTAATCAGCTCCTAGCCCCCTCCACAATGAAGCCCTAATCAGCTCCTAGCCCCCTCCATAATGAAGATTTAATCAGCTCCTAGCCCCCTCCACAATGAAGCCCTAATCAGCTCCTAGCCCCCTCCATAATGAAGATTGAATCAGCTCCTAGCCCCCTCCACAATGAAGCCCTAATCAGCTCCTAGCCCCCTCCATAATGAAGCCCTAATCTGCTCCTAGCCCCCTCCATAATGAAGATTGAATCAGCTTCTAGCCCCCTCCATAATGAAGCCCTTATCAGCTCCAAGCCCCTCCATAATGAAGATTGAATCAGCTCCTAGCCCCCTCCATAATGAAGATTGAATCAGCTCCTAGCCCCCTCCATAATGAAGATTGAATCAGCTCCTAGCCCCCTCCATTTTGAAGATTGAATCAGCTCCAAGCCCCCTCCATAATGAAGATTGAATCAGCTCCTAGCCCCCTCCATAATGAAGCCCTAATCTGCTCCTAGCCCCCTCCATAATGAAGCCCCAATCAGCTCCTAGCCCCCTCCATAATGAAGCCCTAATCAGCTCCTAGCCCCCTCCATAATGAAGATTGAATCAGCTCCTAGCCCCCTCCATAATGAAGCCCTTATCAGCTCCAAGCCCCCTCCATAATGAAGATTGAATCAGCTCCTAGCCCCCTCCATAATGAAGCCCTAATCAGCTCCTAGCCCCCTCCATAATGAAAATTGAATCAGCTCCTAGCCCATCCATAATGAAGATTGAATCAGCTCCTAGCCCCCTCCATAATGAAGCCCTAATCAGCTCCTAGCCCCCTCCATAATGAAGCCCTAATCAGCTCCTAGCCCCCTCCATAATGAAGCCCTAATCAGCTCCTAGCCCCCTCCATAATGAAGCCCTAATCAGCTCCTAGCCCCCTCCATAATGAAGCCCTAATCAGCTCCAAGCCACCTCCATAATGAAGATTGAATCAGCTCCTAGCCCCCTCCACAATGAAGCCCTAATCAGCTCCTAGCCCCCTCCATAATGAAGATTGAATCAGCTCCTAGCCCCCTCCATAATGAAGCCCTAATCAGCTCCAAGCCCCCTCCATAATGAAGATTGAATCAGCTCCTAGCCCCCTCCATAATGAAAATTGAATCAGCTCCTAGCCCCCTCCATAATGAAGCCATAATCAGCTCCTAGCCCCCTCCATAATGAAGCCCTAATCAGCTCCTAGCCCCCTCCATAATGAAGCCCTAATCAGCTCCTAGCCCCCTCCATAATGAAGCCCTAATCAGCTCCTAGCCCCCTCCATAATGAAGCCCTAATCAGCTCCAGGCCCCTCCATAATGAAGCCATAATCAGCTCCTAGCCCCCTCCATAATGAAGCCCTAATCAGCTCCTAGCCCCCTCCATAATGAAGCTCTAATCAGGTCCTAGCCCCCTCCATAATGAAGCCCTAATCAGCTCCTAGCCCCCTCCATAATGAAGCCCTAATCAGCTCCTAGCCCCCTCCATAATGAAGCCCTAATCAGCTCCTAGCCCCCTCCATAATGAAGCCCTAATCAGCTCCTAGCCCCCTCCATAATGAAGCCCTAATCAGTTCCTAGCCCCCTCCATAATGAAGCCCTAATCAGCTCCTAGCCCCCTCCATAATGAAGCCCTAATCAGCTCCTAGCCCCCTCCATAATGAAGCCCTAATCAGCTCCTAGCCCCCTCCATAATGAAGCCCTAATCAGCTCCTAGCCCCCTCCATAATGAAGCCCTAATCAGCTCCTAGCCCCCTCCATAATGAAGCCCTAATCAGCTCCTAGCCCCCTCCATAATGAAGCCCTAATCAGCTCCTAGCCCCCTCCATAATGAAGCCCTAATCAGCTCCTAGCCCCCTCCATAATGAAGCCCTAATGAGCTCCTAGCCCCCTCCATAATGAAGCCCTAATCAGCACCTAGCCCCCTCCATAATGAAAATTGAATCAGCTCCTAGCCCCCTCCATAATGAAGATTGAATCAGCTCCTAGCCCCCTCCATAATGAAGCCCTAATGAGCTCCTAGCCCCCTCCATAATGAAGCCCTAATCAGCACCTAGCCCCCTCCATAATGAAGATTGAATCAGCTCCTAGCCCCCTCCATAATGAAAATTGAATCAGCTCCTAGCCCCCTCCATAATGAAGATTGAATCAGCTCCTAGCCCCCTCCATAATGAAGATTGAATCAGCTCATAGCTCCCTCCATAATGAAGATTGAATCAGCTCCTAGCCCCCTCCATATTAAGCCCTAATCAGCTCCTAGCCCCCTCCATATTAAGCCCTAATCAGCTCCTAGCCCCCTACACAAAGACTCCCTAATCAGCCCCTAGCCTCTTCCACAATGAGGACAGTGGTCTTCAACCTTGATTCTAGAGATCTAAAGGGTGTGCAGGGTTTTGGTGCAGCCCAGCACTAACACAGAACAAAAGCCTGGGCTTCTCTGGGACCAGGATGGAAGAATCCTTTCCTAGCGCATAGCCTAGACACATTTCATCAGCCCCAAGGGATGGGAGAGGTGTATGGAATATTGTAACAGCTTCGCTCTCTGTGTGTCTCTCAAGTGATAATAGTCATCATCATCATCATCATCACTACCGTGATCATGACCTCAACTGTGTAATACTGTGTCTTCCAAATGATCACACTCAAACACACACACACAGGCAGAGTAGCTTTTCTTGATTGAACAACAAATGTAATCCATAACCACCTGAACACATCATAGATGTAGGATCTTCATTTGAGCCAGTTTGCTATAATGGAAAATTATCCCGCAGCAACTGGAAATGTGAATTATTATGTGGATTATAGTTATAGTTATGTGGATTATGGATATTTGTTGTAGGGGCTGATACATTTTCCGATAGGGCAAATCAAGTCTGACATTTTAAATTGGAAATTACAAGCGTTAGAAGCCTTATTGAGCCTTGAATACACTACAAGTTTGCATTTTCTACTGTGCAGGAAAATTCTCAGCAACAAAAGAGTGATCAAATTAAGATCCTACATCTGTATATTAATATTCAAAGAGAGCCTTACCTTACTGTATAGTGGACCTTCTTGTAGTCTCAGAAACACCGGCTTCTCAATGCTCTCCGGTTGAGTTACGTTTCACTCTGAACTGAAGGACAAGACAAGTGCTTAATGATGAATCAGTTTCTTGTCTCTCAATTGGTCACCACCGGATGATTCAAACCCTTTAATGACGAGAAAAACGTCTGCCTGCCTTCTCTGAAAAGTAAATGAGTGAACAGAAAAGAGATTACTGACAGAAAAGGGATTTTCTGTGGCTTCACTTAGTTTCAACTGAAACCACACACGTCATCAACGCTGCTATCTGTACTTGTCAGAAGCGGGGGTTAAAACAAAAATATGACATTTTTCAGTTGCTCTTCTTCCGGTCTCTGTTCTTGTTCCTTTTTCTAAAGCGTTCAATATGACTTTTGTTATTGTGAAATGTTGAGATGATGTAAAGTGTAAAATTAGAACATTTAATGTTTTTATTCCTTTCTGGAAATAACAGGTGCAAAAGCTTTGAAAGTGCCATGTGTGGCGAGTGAGGTAGTGAAAGAGAGAGACAGAGACCAAATACCACGTTTTGCTGCCCTCAACTGGACAAAGTATGACGAGAGTATGGCCTTGGTGTAACCAGTAGTTGATTTTCACAGCCGCTTTTCACCTCCACAAGCAGCTATGAAAGGAGACTATTTAGCATGTAATGAACAGTCCTCTTTCAACCGTATCCAGGTGCTTTATTTATACAGAAAAAGGATAAAGAGTTATTATAGTTATTATATAACTTATTTTTAATATCAGATACAAACAAAAACTCAACCATGTTCTTAAACAAATGAAAGATCACGGATTACAATACACACCATCAGGAAGAGGTTTTTGGGAGGGTGAGTATCTTTCTCCCTGTTCTGCTGACTAGTATTTGTCTCTGCTCATACAGGCCTAAGGCACTAATTTGGTGGTAAAAAACAAATAATCATAAATGTATTATTTTTTAACTGTGATTGATCGGGGGGCGCTGAAGCACACTCAGCATCCTACTTCCTGCGGCTACGCATACCACGTGTTTACTCCACATGGACTACATTCCTATGACTACGGAATGTCTTCAGGTTTCAAGTGTGTGTGTGTGTTTCCGTGTGTGTCTGTGTGACCGGTGGGTCCACTCGGCCATCCTGTGTCTCTGCTAAACAGGTCTGGTCCAAACGTAGAGACAGATAACAGACTGGACCCTTTCATCTGATGATCATAAACACACACACCAGTTGGGTCAATAGATTCAACAAAAACTATTTGTATCATGAGGATGAGTCACCTATTATTTCACAAGGATATGATTTTCCTTGGAGACCTCTGAATGCAGACATGGAAGAACTTCCTGAAATGACTTATTAAAATACACTATATACAAAAGTATGTGGACACCCCTTTAAATTAGTGGATTCTGCTATTTCAGCAATGCCCATTCCTGACAGGTGTATAAAATCGAGCACACAGCCATGTAATCTCGATAGATAAACAACGGCAGTAGAATGGCCTTACTTACTCAGTGACTTTCAGTGGCACCGTCATAGGATGCCACCTTTCTACCAAGTCAGTTCGTCAAATATCTGCCCTGCTAGAGCTGCCCTGGTCAACTGTACGTGCTGTTATTATCACGTTTCAGGAGAAGACCCAGATGCAGACAGTGTCAAAGTAACAAAAGTGTATTACTAGTACAGGGGGCGGGCAAAACGACAGGTCAAGAGTAGGCAGAGGTCAGTAATCCAGATCAGAGTCCATAAGGTACAGAATGGCAGGCAGTCTCGGGGTCAGGGCAGGCAGAGGTCAATAATCCAGGGTGTTGTGACAAGGTAAAGAACGGCAGGCAGTCTCAGGGTCAGGGCAGGCAGACAGGTCAAGAACCGGGAACTGGAAAACAGGAACTAGAACAAGACAGGAGCAAGGGGAAAACGCTGGTAGGCTTGACGAACAAAACGAACTGGCAACAGACAAACAGAGAACACAGGTATAAATACACAGGCGATAATGGGGAAGATGGGCGACACCTGGAGGGGGGTGGAGACAAGCACAAAGACAGGTAAAACAGATCAGGGTGTGACAGTTATTGTGAAGTGGAAAAGTCTAGGAGCAACAACGGCGCAGCCGCGAAGTGGTATGCCACACAAGCTCACAGAACGGAACCGCCGAGTGCTATCCTCTGTTGCAACACTCACCACCGAGTTTCAAACTGCCTCTGGAAGCAACGTCAGCACAAGAACTGTTCGTCTGGAGCTTCATGAAATGGGTTTCCATGGGCGACCAGCCGCACACAAGCCTAAGATCACCATGTGCAATGCCAAGCGTCGGCTGGAGTGGTGTAAAGCTCGCTGCCATTGGACTCTGGAGCAGTGGAAAAGTGTTCTCTGGAGTGATGAATCACACATCTGGCATTCTGATGGACGAATCTGGGTTTGGCGAATGCCAGGAGAATGCTACCTGCCTCAATGCATAGTACCATCTGTAAAGTTTGGTGGAGGAGGAATAATGGTCTGGGGCTGTTTTTCATGGTTCAGGCTAGTCTCCTTAGTTCCAGTAAAGGGAAATCTTATTCCGTGCTTCCAACTTTGTGGCAACAGTTTCAGCATGACAAGGCCCCTGTGCACAAAGCCAGGTCCATAAAGAAATAGTTTTTCAAGATCGGTGTGGAAGAACTCTGACCTCAACCCTATCGAACACCTTTAGGATGAAGTGGAACGCCGACTACAAGCCAGGCCTAATCTCATAACATCAGTGCCCGACCTCACTAATGCTCTTGTGGCTGAATGGAAGCAAGTCCCCACAGCAATGTTCCAACATCTATTGGAAAGCCTTCCCAGAAGAGTGGAGGCTGCTATAACAGGAAAAGGGGGACCAGCTCCATATCAATGCCCATGATTTTGGAATGAGATGTTCGACAAGCAGGTGTCCACATACTTTTGGCCATGTGGTGTACATGCTCCTCCAGATGCTCCACTAGGAACATACCCTCGTGTTTTGAGGAAACGATGGTCCTGTCATTGTCTGGCGTGTGAATGATAAGGCTAATGAAAGAATGACTAACTGACGTGAATTCAAGCTCCAACTGACCTTCTATGACATGTGATCGTCACCAACCCCCTCTAGTCCAAACAGTAGGATACAGTTACCCCCAGACACTGACCTAAGGCCAGTTTTACATTGCTCCTTTAGAATTTGATCATATGTCTGTGCTTACATTGATGTAGATACAGTATTTATGTTGGCCTGAATCTGGATCGGGTTACACTTCAGTGGAGTTGAAGTAGTGAGATACTGTAGATCTGAGCCCTTCACTATCCTTCACACCTGAGATAGACAGAGGAGAGAGAGAGAGAGAGAGAGAGAGAGAGAGAGAGAGAGAGAGAGAGACAGAGAGAGACAGAGACAGAGACAGAGACAGAGACAGAGACAGAGACAGAGAGAGAGACAGAGAGAGAGGGGGGACAGAGAGAGATATATGTATATTCTGTAGTTTGATTGTCAGTATTTAAATTGAAAAGAAAAAACAAAATTTTCTTACCTGCAGCCCCTGTGTGTGTGTGTGTGTGTGTGTGTGTGTGTGTGTGTGTGTGTGTGTGTGTGTGTGTGTGTGTGTGTGTGTGTGTGTGTGTGCGTGTGCGTGTGTGTGTGTGTGTGTGTATGTGTGTGTGCACAACTAGCTCTCACAGTCTCACGTCAGAATTAGACGTTCATCCATTTTTCTCAAACGTCAAATTTCAAAGTGTTTAAGGTTAAGCATTAACTCCGTAATGGTTAAAGTTTGGTTAACAAATTTCTATCACTGACTTCAAACTTGCAACCTTTGGAATCGGAGGCAGATGCTTACGCCCATCCACCATCCTTGTCCACAACGCCCTAGCAAAACTGAAACCTACTACCAAAACCTACTGGACGGTAACAGTGCTCACTGTTGCCCCTAGTGGTCGGTATCCACGTCATCTCCCGGAGTCCTCAGACATGGATGGACATCGAATACCGACTTGTATCACTGGTGACCTGCCTGGTGTGCAAGCCTTCCTGCCTGCTTGCATGCGTGGCTGTGTCCCACCGGTGCATGTGTGAGCCTGCGTGTGTGCCTGAGTGAGGGTGAGAGTGTGAGCGTGTGAGCGTGTGAGCGTGTATGCGTGTGTGTGTGTGTGTGTGTGTGTGTGTGTGTGTGTGTGTGTGTGTGTGTGTGTGTGTGTGTGTGTGTGTGTGTGTGTGTGTGTGTGTGTGTGTGTAAGTGTTCTGGGCTGCTCGCATGCGTGTCTGTGTCCCAAATTATTATGGTGATGGTGACGATATAAGGAAGGCTAGGAGACACTTATAGGGTCATCTAGACGTATTAGAGGACGTCAAAGAGGTCTCGTTACCAGCCTGTAAAGAACATCACCAACACCACCACACAAACCCACACACACACAATGCTCCTAACTGTAAAGACCAACATCACCAACACCACCACACAAACCCACACACATACAATGCCTCCTAACTGTAAAGAACATTAACAACAACACCACACAAACCCACACACACACAATGCCTCCTAACTGTAAAGAACATCAACACCAACACCACCACACACACACAATGCCTCCTAACTGTAAAGAACATTAACAACACCACCACACAAACCCACACACACACAATGCCTCCTAACTGTAAAGAACACCACCACCAACACCACCACACAAAACCACACACACACAATGCCTCCTAACTGTAAAGAACATCAACACCAACACCACCACACAAACCCACACACACACAATGCCTCCTAACTGTAAAGAACATCACCAACACCACCACACAAACCCACACACACACAATGCCTCCTAACAGCTGGCATTAGAGTTTAGAGTTCTGCTTGAGTAGGATTCTGCATACAGGCTCAGGTATTCTTTCATCCCAATGGTAATGGTTGGGATAGAGTATGCTAAACTGACTCTAGATCAGTTCTTATGGACAAGGCTTCTGTTTCTGATGTAATCAAGCATTAGGCTACACGATAACTGAAATACCATAATGTTTTTAGGGAGCTATTATAAAGTAGAAAATATGTTATTTACTTTAAATGGTAGCTAAATCAAAGGCCTATTGTCAATCACTACTTCTGCTGACTCATTCTAATGGCAGGTCCACAGGAGCGCGCCTTTTTGGAGCCGTGCCCGAGCGCCATCAAACTTCACAAAACCGTTATTCCGCGCGAGACATTCTCCGTCCAAAAAAGACCGGTGGCGGATAGTTGGAGCTGTTTATTTCTTCATGTCGGTAACGACCACTAGAACGACAGGAGGACACAACTCTACCTTTTATTTTTTAAATCCAAAGGTAGGCTAGAGCCCTCGGTCAATATTTCCTAAAGCGCATTGTATCTCCCGAATTCCCATTGGACCAGATAAACTAGTAGCCTAAATTTGAACCAATAATAACAACAGCCTAAAAGCTAAACTTAATTTATCCTACACGCAAAAAGTAATTGATTGCGAGACATTTATTGTCTCTGTCTGGTAACTGTCAAAGCATTAAACATTTAAGAATAATTCCGTCCTCGTTCTCGTTATTGTAATTATTTCGCCACCATGGCCTATTTATTGCCTTGCCTCTCTACATTTGCACACACTGTACATAGATTTTTCTATTGTGTTATTGACTGTACGTTTGTTTATGTGTAACTCTGTGTTGTTGTTTTTGTCGCACTGCTTTGCTTTATCTTGGCCAGGTCGTAGTTGTAAATGAGAACTTGTTCTCAACTGGCCTACCTGGTTAAATAAAGGTGAAATTAAAAATAAATTAACATTTCAAAGCCATCGCCTGTAGCACCGTACATCCTCTCGGGGCATGTAACAAGTGTAGGCTCTATAGACATCACCAGTCGACGCTTAACAACAGCAGCACCTTCACCATCATCCGGTCAGCCCGGCCCCGCATCCAATCCAGGGTCTGTGCTATCTGGTATTGTTGGGACGGCTCTACCCCATTGAAGTTGAAAATTAAATTAGTTAAAGTAAGGGTTAGTGTTAGGGTTTAGGGTTTGGGCGTTCTAAGGATCCCGGATAGCACTGACCCATCCCACAGGTATGCCTATGCCCTCTATTGGTACATTTCAATGCGTCCAATGGAAGTGTTTGTAGAATTTATAACGCACGCGCACACACACACACACACGCACACACACACACACAAACAGACACACAAACAGAGCGAGAGAGAGACAGTTGATTCTTTATTAATTGGCTGAAATATAAAAACACTGACTATCAAGCAAGCAACGTAGTCTATGTTAAACAATACATCCCTTTACCAATTACTATCAATAAGATTGTAATAACAACTGTAAAATGTAAATGTAAAAATACATTTAAAATGGCTAACTTACAATAATGACAATTTGCAAAAACCCAAACATAATTTCATCTGCAACATTTTTATACATTTTTTTATTTAATTTTTGATAGAATATTTAAAGCACACAATATACTTGAAGTGAAGCCGCTCAACAACAACTACATCACATTAGTCATCTAACTCCCATCCAGAGAGACACACAGATCTCCCACAAGGTCAAAAACGTGGCCCCGAACCAGCGATCCATCAACCCCTGGCCCAAGCTCCCACCGCCAGGCCACCAGCCCTCCAAGCCCCCCCAGTTCCCTAAGAGCTTCCTCTCAACCACCCGAGAAAAATGTTATCATTCCATTCCCCACCCCAAAGCCCCCAATGCACCAACAACCAACAAAATGAACAAAAGACAAAAAAAGACAAAGACAAAGGAAAACAACAATGCAAAAAACAAAAGATATCAAGGACAACTGAAATCATAACATCAAGGACAACTAAAATCATAACAGCAAGGACAACTGAAATCATAACAGCAAGGACAACTAAAATCATAACAGCAAGGACAACTGAAATCATAACAGCAAGGACAACTGAAATCATAACAGCAAGGACAACTGAAATCATAACAGCAAGGACAACTGAAATCATAACAGCAAGGACAACTAAAATCATAACATCAAGGACAACTAAAATCATAACATCAAGGACAACTAAAATCATAACAGCAAAGACCACTGAAATCATAACAGCAAAGACCACTGAAATCATAACAGCAAGGCCAACTGAAATCATAACAGCAAGGACAACTGAAATCATAACATCAAGGACAACTAAAATCATAACAGCAAGGACAACTAAAATCATAACAGCAAGGACAACTGAAATCATAACATCAAGGACAACTAAAATCATAACAGCAAGGACAACTGAAATCATAACAGCAAGGCCAACTGAAATCATAACAGCAAGGACAACTGAATATGTTTGAGTGCACGTATGGCACTATTTACATGTGTGTGTGTCCATGTATGTGCACGTGTGCATTTGAAGGAGAGTGTGTGTATATGCATGTGTACAAACACCTGCACGGCATCAGCCTCAGGCAAACAGGCATTAGCTGTAACAACACTGCCCCTCAGTGTCATTCAAACTTATTTTTTGTTTTGTTTTATTTGGACTTTATTTGTTTTACTTTTATCTTTGACCGTCATTCTATCCCCCACCAAACAACTCCAATCCCACTTGTCTCCAATTCCACATCCCAACCCTCAGCGTCCCTCAGCGTCCCTCAGCTTCCCTCAGCGTCCCTCAGCGTCCCTCAGCGTCCCTCAGCTTCCCTCAGCTTCCCTCAGCTTCCCTCAGCCATTCCCATCTCTGCTGGCCACCCCCATATATCTTTCAACTATGCTGTGATGTTTAACTTACAACAGTATTATTTAAATATACAAAAATAATATAATTTTTCAAAAGAGACATTACATTCAAGATGGTCATGTTATACACAACATAATAATACATTCTTCATTTCTACTGAGAGGTTTATCAGTATCAGATCAGTATTTACTGTGAGCACAATCATAGTATCATATTGATATCATAAATAGATGTACTACTGACATGAGAGGTAGAAAAGTGTTTAGAAGTGGTATAAACAACAAGGCCCGAGGGGGTGTGGTATGTACCATGGTACCACAGCTAAGGGCTGTTCTTCAGCACGAGGCGACGTGGAGTAAATTAGCCACATATCACAAACCCAGAGGTGCCTTATTGTTATTATAAACTGGTCACCAACGTCATTAGAGCAGTACAAATAAATGTTTTGTCATATCCGTGGTATACGGTCTGATATACCATGTATTTCAGCCTATCAGCATTCAGGGCTCCAACCACTCAGTTTATTAAAGCTTATAGACCCTCTTCTAAGTATTCAACAGAAAATATATGACTTGAGTGGAAAACTCAACGGCTACTTCTTCTTTGTTTTTTAAAGTAACAAAGTAGCCTACAAGACAAAACAGTGTTTATGACTCTAACACAAAGCAATGAACACTAACTGTCTGTCTCTATCCACCTGTTACCATCCTAAAGAACCACATTAACTGTCTCTATCCACCTGTTACCATCCTATAGAACCACATTAACTGTCTCTATCCACCTGTTACCATCCTATAGAACCACATTAACTGTCTTTATGCACCTGTTACCATCCTATAGAACCACATTAACTGTCTCTATTCCCCTGTTACCATCCTATAGAACCACATTAACTGTCTCTATCCACCTGTTACCATTCTATAGAACCACATTAACTGTCTCTATCCACCTGTTACCATCCTATAGAACCACATTAACTGTCTTTATCCACCTGTTACCATCCTATAGAACCACATTAACTGTCTCTATCCACCTGTTACCATCCTATAGAACCACATTAACTGTCTCTATGCACCTGTTACCATCCTATAGAACCACATTAACTGTCTCTATCCACCTGTTACCATCCTATAGAACCACATTAACTATCTCTATCCACCTGTTACCATCCTATGGAACTTATGATATGCATACATATCTATATAATGTACAGCAGGGCTATTCAACTATATTCTTACAGGGGCCAGATGCAAAAACGTTTAATTGCAGGGGGGGGGCTGGACATTTTCCACATGTGATTATTCTTCAGAAGAACTGTATAAAACAATTGATGCACAACCACCAATAAAGAAGTTAAACAACTATTAAAAGCTTCTTAAAAGTAATTAGGTCATTTTAAAATCATCTGAAAACTAAGCATCTCAATAAATAACACGAAGATATGTCAGATCAGGTAATGTCAAATTTCAGTCTGAAGGAAGGATGCTTTGAATGAATTTCCCTCAGTCATTAGGTGCGTTGTTTGTCTCTCACTTCTAACGAGTCTCTGTGAGCATCAGAGAGGGCAACAGAAGGCACGTATGTGTTCCTTAGAGGTGTAGCTTTCATCATATTTTGAAGCTTAAACCGTTCAAACGCTACCGCCAAATGCATATGACGAAAATAAAACATTGACATTCCACATAGGCACCAGACTATAGACAACCACCATAGTGCTTGTCATTTTGGCACTGAACGTCGGATTTTGGTGGAAATAAAACATTTTTTTTACAGATCTTTCATTAATGTTCAGGGTATAAATTCATAAATGGGCCGGATCTGGCGCGCGGGCCGCTAGTTGAATAGCCCTGATGTACAGTATCTACTGTACATGCATATCTATGAACCTATCTAAAACATTCCCATACCTCACGCACATCCCATTAAAAGGGAAATCTGCGATTCAAACAGCAACAAAATGAATGTACCAATCCTAGACTGCCCCTTTTTTCTCTATCCACCTGGAAGCACTGTATCCCTCCCAATGACGTATATAAACCCTGGATTGCTGATGCTACTGTATGTTTTGGCCAATGAGAGGCTTTGAAGCCACCGGTCGGCCATATTGGCACTCCTCAGAAAAGCAGTCCTCCATAGAGTACGAGTATGAGTCATAATACCCATAAGACCTAGAAGGTCAAACAGGGAAATGGTTCGAATCAGTTTTCCTTCATACATTTTTCCCCATAGGGGATTTTAGAAACACTTAAAATAAGGGCTGTGTTTCATGTAGGCTTACCCTGATTTAATGTTTTGATAACCGTGTAAATCTCTCTAGGACAAGGTGACTTTTATCAATATATTCGCCTGTATTTACCCCCCAAAAATGTGATGCTAATTAGCTGCTAATGTGGCTATCATAAAGAACTACAAATGCTATGAGGGAAAGGTAATAATTAAAAAAAAATTTTTTAAATGTAACCTTTATTTAACCAAGCAAGTCGGTTAAGAACAAATTCTTATTTACAATGACGACCTACCGGGGAGCAGAGGGTTAACTGCCTTGTTCAGGGGCAGAATGACATATTTTTTACCTTGTCAGCTCGGGGATTCAAACCAGCAACATTTTGGTTACTGGCCCAACGCTCTAACCACTAGGATACCTGCTGCCCCAAATCTCTGGATTAAGTGTCTAATGTTAGCTAAATGGAGTAATGAATGAATTGGCAGAATCTTTTTAAATGTACAATTCTGGAAACTGTCTTGTGCAAGTTTAAAAATGGACACAATACCTGTTAGCAAAAGGTGTCAGCAATGACACCAGAGATGATGTGCAGGACCTTGTTGGGATTTGTAGTCTTGCATGTCTATGTTGATGCTAATTAGCATTTTCGATTCGGAGAGTGAATAGAGCCGAATATACAGTACCAGTCAAAAGTTTGGACACACCTACTCATTCAAGGGTTTTTCTTTATTTTTACTATTTTCTACTTTGTAGAATAATAGTGAAGACACCAACACTATGAAATAACACATATGGAATTAAAGTGTTAAACAAATCAAAATATTTTTTATATTTGAGATTCTTCAAAGTAGCCACCCTTTGCCTTGATGACAGCTTTGCACATTCTTGGCATTCTCTCAACCAGCTTCATGAGGTAGTCACCTGGAATGAATTTCAATTAACAGGTGTGCCTTGTTTAAAGTTAATTTTGGAATTTCTTTCCTTCTTAATGCATTTGAGCCAATCAATTGTGTTGTGACAAGGTAGGGGTGGTATACAGAAGAAATTTGGTAAAAGACCAAGTCCATATTATGGCAAGAACAGCTCAAAAAAGCAAAGAGAAACGACAGTCCATCATAAATTTAAGACATGAAGGTCAGTCAAGAACTTTCAAAGTTTCTTCAAGTGCATTTGCAAAAACCATCAAGTGCTATGATGAAACTGGCTCTCATGAAGACCGCCACAGGAAAGGGAGACACAGAGTTACCTCTGCTGCAGAGGATCAGTTCATTAGAGTTACCAGCCTCAGAAATTGCAGCCCAAATAAATGCTTCACAGAGTTCAAGTAACAGACACATCTCAACATCAACCGTTCAGAGGAGACTCCGTGAATCAGGCCTTCATGGTCGAATTGCTGCAATGAAACCACTACCAAAGGACACCAATAATAAGAAGAGACTTGCTTGGGCCAAGATACACAAGCAATGGAAATTAGACTGGTGGAAATCTGTCCTTTGGTCTGATGAGTCCAAATTTTAGATTTTTTGTTCCAACCGCCGTGTCTTTGTGAGATGCAGAGTAGGTGAACAGATGATCTCTGCATGTGTGGTTCCCACCGTGAAGCATGGAGGAGGAGGTGTGATGGTGCTTTGCTGGTGACACTGTCTGTGATTTATTTAGAATTCAAGGCAAACTTAACCAGCATGGCTACCACAGCATTCTGCAGCGATACGCCATCCAATCTGGTTTGCGCTTAGTGGGATTATCATTTGTTTTTCAACAGGACAATGACACAACACACCTCCAGGCTGTGTAAAGGTTATTTGACCAAGAAGGAGAGTGATGGAGTGCTGCATCAGATGACCTGGATTCCGCAATCACCCGACCTCAACCCAATTGAGATGGTTTGGGATGAGTTGGACCACAGCCAACAAGTGCTCAGCATATGTGGAAACTCCTTCAAGACAGTTGGAAAAGCATTCCAGGTGAAGCTGGTCGAGAGAACACCGAGAGTGTGCAAAGCTGTCATCAAGGCAAAAGGTGGCAACTTTGAAGAATCTAAAATATATTTTGATTTGTTTAACACTTTAACACCGCCATAAGGACTCGCTAGAGTGCGATGAGCATAGGAAAGCCCCCCGGCCAAACCCTACCCCAACCCATGCCGCTCTGGGCCAATTGTGTGCGGCCCTATGGGGCTCCCGCTCGCGGCCGGCTCTGACACAGCTTGCGTTGCAGTGTCTTAGACCACTGCGCCACTCAGGAGGCCACTGTCCTTATTTTAAGTGTTTCTAAAATCCCTTAAGAGAAAAATGAATGGTGGAAAAACAATTGGAACCATTTCCCTGTTTGAACGCCTCCACTGTGGAGATCTATTGGAATGGATGGAATTCTACAGTATTTCATTTCAATGCTTCATGGACAAAATGGCATGTTTGTAAGTCTTGTTTGTTGTTGTAGTGGGGACAGTAACATTAGTTCTTAAAAAAGTGTGTCTGTAATAGAATACATGTGGTAAAAACAAATGTAGACATTAGTAAATGCATTTCTATAGCTTCCAAAGTATTTTTTACAATGGAGAGGGGGTGCCCAGATGGAGGAGCAGTGGCTTCAAAAAGCCTGTCAGTCATCTAGTGTATCTATAAATCATTAGTCCCTCCCAAGTAAAAGGTTTCCATAGTTCAGTTCTGAGCTTCTTTCACTGGCATGTAGCCGCCACTAGAGGGCTCTAAAGCCATTGAAGAAGACAGGAGAGACATCTCCTCGATCAGCCTGCCTGGATGACTGGTACTCATACCCAGGGATGGAGCCAACCCCAACCCAGAGAAGGGGAAGGGTAGTTGGGGTAAAACGTCCAGCGGGATTGGTAAGGGGGTGGAACAGAATGGAAATATATTGTTAGTGGTAATAAGAGGGATATGGTTACAGGAGGTCACAGTTGGCCCGACCGCATCCTCCACGCTCTCTTGACTTTCCTGATCCTCTCCCCCACTGCCAATGCCTGAATCTGGGCTCTGAGGGGCACGGCGTTGGGTCTGGAGCTGGAGATTATCCACACGTTCATAGGAGGAAGACATTGTGAGAGAACCTCCTCCAACCCCCATCTCTGTACCCTTTCCCCCTACACTATCCAACTCAGGGAGGGTGAAGGGTGGCTGGGCGAAAGCGGACAGAGAAATGGGTAAGGGGGTGGAGCAGAATGGAAAGTTATTGTTATTGATAAGAGGAAGAAGCGGAACAAGATGGAAGTCCTGAGAGACAAAATGGGGGATGGTCGAAGTAGGCCCGTCCGCCTCCTCCACACTCTCCTGACTTTCCTGATCCTCTCCCCCACTGCCGATGCCTGAATCTGGGCTTATGAGGGCCCGACGCTCGGCCTGGAGCTTCTCAACACGTTCGTAAGAAGAAACCTGGACGATATCTTTACCTCCACTGATGCCTCCAAATATACCGCCACCTAACATCTCTCTATCCGTCCCTCCACCCCCCATCTCTCCCTCCTTCCCTCCACCCCCCAACTCTATATCCTTCCCTCCACCCCTGATATCTCCGTCCTTCCCCCCTACACCTCTAACACTATCCATCCTTTCTCCTCTGTTTTCCTCCTTCCACTCTTCTATCTCTTCAGTAGTGCCACCTACTGGTCCGTAAGGGGAGTGTACAGAGCAGGGTTCCAGCTTGGTGGAGGTGGATCCAGGCTGGGAGCATTGAGATAAGAAGTTGCTGAAGACGGAGTGGCCACTGTTGTCCAATCTCTTCTTCAGTAGTAGTGCAGTACCGGTCTCCCTCCTCAGGGGGGCGATGGTGCCAATGCTTTTGGTAATCTCTACCTGGGAGATGTCGTCACGGTGCAAGGCAGAGTCGACGGATTCAAAGGCGTACAAAGGACCCAGCCAAGCCTGTAAGCGTGCACACACACACAGAGACAGAGAGAGAGAGACAGAGAGAGATAGAGAGAGAGAGATAGAGAGACACACACATAGAGAGGGGGAAAAAGTATCATTATTTTCATTCCTTTTTATTGCAGAGGAGGCTGGTAAGGTGAGGACGGCATGGTCTTCCGACAGGTGGCTTCCCTCCTGCATGATGCTAATGTAAGACAATGGTGAGGACAGCTCATAATAATGTCTGGTATTAAATATATGGAAACTATGTGTTTTATCTGTTTGATACCATTCCATTCATTAGGCTCCAGCCATTATAACCTAACTACCGCCATTATAACCTAACTACAGACATTATAACCTAACTACCGCCATTCTAACCTAACTACCGCCATTCTAACCTAACTACCGCCATTATAACCTAACTACAGCAATAATAACCTAACTACAGCCATTGTAACCTAACTACAGCCATTATAACCTACCTACAGCCATAATAACCTAACTACAGCCATTATAACCTAACTACCACCATTGTAACATAACTACAGCCATTATAACCTAACTACAGCCATAATAACCTAACTACAGCCATAATAACCTAACTACAGCCATAATAACCTAACTACAGCCATTATAACCTAACTACAGCCATTATAACCTACCTACAGCCATTATAACCTACCTACCCCCACTCTAACCTAACTACCCCCACTCTAACCTAACTACCGCCATTCTAACCTAACTACCGCCATTCTAACCTAACTACAGCCATTCTAACCTACCTACAGCCATTCTAACCTACCTACAGCCATTATAACCTACCTACAGCCATTATAACCTAACTACCGCCATTCTAACCTAACTACCGCCATTCTAACCTTACTACCGCCATTCTAACCTAACTACCGCCATTCTAACCTAACTACCGCCATTCTAACCTAACTACAGCCATTCTAACCTAACTACAGCCATAATAACCTAACTACAGCCATAATAACCTAACCACCGCCATTCTAACCTAACCACCGCCATTCTAACCTAACCACCGCCATTCTAACCTAACTACCGCCATTCTAACCTAACTACCGCCATTCTAACCTAACTCCAGCCATTATAATCTAACTACCGCCATTGTAACCTAACTCCAGCCATAGTAACCTAACTCCAGCCATTATAACCTAACTACAGCCATTATAACCTAACTACAGCCATTATAACCTAACTACAGCCATTATAACCTAACTACAGCCATTATAACCTAACTACAGCCATTATAACCTAACTACAGCCATTATAACCTAACTACAGCCATTATAACCTAACTACAGCAATTATAACGTAACTACAGCCATTATAACGTAACTACAGCCATTATAACGTAACTACAGCCATTATAACCTACCTACAGCCATTATAACCTACCTACAGCCATTATAACCTACCTACAGCCATTATAACCTACCTACAGCCATTATAACCTACCTACAGCCATTCTAACCTACCTACAGCCATTCTAACCTACCTACAGCCATTCTAACCTACCTACCGCCATTCTAACCTAACTACCGCCATTGTAACCTAACTACCGCCATTGTAACCTAACTACCGCCATTGTAACCTAACTACCGCCATTGTAACCTAACTACCGCCATTGTAACCTAACTACAGCCATTGTAACCTAACTACAGCCATTGTAACCTAACTACAGCCATTGTAACCTAACTACAGCCATTGTAACCTAACTACAGCCATTATAACCTACCTACAGCCATTGTAACCTAACTACCGCCATTGTAACCTAACTACCGCCATTGTAACCTAACTACCGCCATTGTAACCTAACTACAGCCATTGTAACCTAACTACAGCCATTGTAACCTAACTACAGCCATTATAACCTAACTACCGCCATTGTAACCTAACTACCGCCATTGTAACCTAACTACCGCCATTGTAACCTAACTACCGCCATTGTAACCTAACTACAGCCATTGTAACCTAACTACAGCCATTATAACCTACCTACAGCCATTATAACCTACCTACAGCCATTATAACCTACCTACAGCCATTCTAACCTAACTACAGCCATTATAACCTACCTACAGCCATTATAACCTACCTACAGCCATTATAACCTAACTACAGCCATTATAACCTAACTACAGCCATTATAACCTACCTACAGCCATTATAACCTACCTACAGCCATTATAACCTACCTACAGCCATTATAACCTAATTACAGCCATTATAACCTAATTACAGCCATTATAACCTAATTACAGCCATTATAACCTAACTACAGCCATTATAACCTAACTACCGCCATTCTAACCTAACTACCGCCATTCTAACCTAACTACCGCCATTATAACCTAACTACAGCAATAATAACCTAACTACAGCCATTGTAACCTAACTACAGCCATTATAACCTACCTACAGCCATAATAACCTAACTACAGCCATTATAACCTAACTACCACCATTGTAACATAACTACAGCCATTATAACCTAACTACAGTCATTATAACCTAAATACCACCATTGTAACATAACTACAGCCATAATAACCTAACTACAGTCATTATAACCTAACTACAGTCATTATAACCTAAATACCACCATTCTAACCTAACTACCACCATTCTAACCTAACTACCGCCATTCTAACCTAACTTCAGCCATTATAACCAAACTACAGCCATTATAACCTACCTACAGCCATTATAACCTACCTACAGCCATTATAACCTACCTACAGCCATTATAACTTACCTACAGCCATTATAACCTACCTACAGCCATTATAACCTAACTACAGCCATTATAACCTAACTACAGCCATTATAACCTAACTACCGCCATTCTAACCTAACTACCGCCATTCTAACCTAACTACCGCCATTATAACCTAACTACAGCAATAATAACCTAACTACAGCCATTGTAACCTAACTACAGCCATTATAACCTACCTACAGCCATAATAACCTAACTACAGCCATTATAACCTAACTACCACCATTGTAACATAACTACAGCCATTATAACCTAACTACAGTCATTATAACCTAAATACCACCATTGTAACATAACTACAGCCATAATAACCTAACTACAGTCATTATAACCTAACTCCAGCCATAGTAACCTAACTTCAGCCATTATAACCAAACTACAGCCATTATAACCTACCTACAGCCATTATAACCTACCTACAGCCATTATAACCTACCTACAGCCATTATAACTTACCTACAGCCATTATAACCTACCTACAGCCATTATAACCTAACTACAGCCATTATAACCTAACTACAGCCATTATAACCTAACTACCGTCATTCTAACCTAACTACCGCCATTCTAACCTAACTACCGCCATTATAACCTAACTACAGCAATAATAACCTAACTACAGCCATTGTAACCTAACTACAGCCATTATAACCTACCTACAGCCATAATAACCTAACTACAGCCATTATAACCTAACTACCACCATTGTAACATAACTACAGCCATTATAACCTAACTACAGTCATTATAACCTAAATACCACCATTGTAACATAACTACAGCCATAATAACCTAACTACAGTCATTATAACCTAACTCCAGCCATAGTAACCTAACTCCAGCCATTATAACCTAACTACCGCCATTCTAACCTAACCACCGCCATTCTAACCTAACCACCGCCATTCTAACCTAACTACCGCCATTCTAACCTAACTACCGCCATTCTAACCTAACTCCAGCCATTATAATCTAACTACCGCCATTGTAACCTAACTCCAGCCATAGTAACCTAACTCCAGCCATTATAACCTAACTACAGCCATTATAACCTAACTACAGCCATTATAACCTAACTACAGCCATTATAACCTAACTACAGCCATTATAACCTAACTATAGCCATTATAACCTAACTATAGCCATTATAACCTAACTATAGCCATTATAACCTAACTATAGCCATTATAACCTAACTATAGCCATTATAACGTAACTACAGCCATTATAACCTACCTACAGCCATTATAACCTACCTACAGCCATTATAACCTACCTACAGCCATTATAACCTACCTACAGCCATTATAACCTACCTACAGCCATTATAACCTACCTACAGCCATTCTAACCTACCTACAGCCATTCTAACCTACCTACCGCCATTGTAACCTACCTACCGCCATTGTAACCTAACTACCGCCATTGTAACCTAACTACCGCCATTGTAACCTAACTACCGCCATTGTAACCTAACTACCGCCATTGTAACCTAACTACCGCCATTGTAACCTAACTACAGCCATTGTAACCTAACTACAGCCATTGTAACCTAACTACAGCCATTGTAACCTACCTACAGCCATTATAACCTACCTACAGCCATTCTAACCTACCTACAGCCATTCTAACCTACCTACAGCCATTCTAACCTAACTACAGCCATTATAACCTAACTACAGCCATTATAACCTACCTACAGCCATTATAACCTACCTACAGCCATTATAACCTAACTACAGCCATTATAACCTAACTACAGCCATTATAACCTACCTACAGCCATTATAACCTACCTACAGCCATTATAACCTAACTATAGCCATTATAACCTAATTACAGCCATTATAACCTAATTACAGCCATTATAACCTAATTACAGCCGTTATAACCTACCTACAGCCGTTATAACCTACCTACAGCCGTTATAACCTACCTACAGCCATTCTAACCTACCTCCAGCCATTCTAACCTACCTCCAGCCATTCTAACCTACCTCCAGCCATTCTAACCTAACTCCAGCCATTCTAACCTAACTCCAGCCATTCTAACCTAACTCCAGCCATTCTAACCTAACTCCAGCCATTCTAACCTAACTCCAGCCATTATAACGTAACTACAGCCATTATAACCTACCTACAGCCATTATAACCTACCTACAGCCATTATAACCTACCTACAGCCATTATAACCTAACTACAGCCATTATAACCTACCTACAGCCATTATAACCTACCTACAGCCATTATAACCTACCTACAGCCATTCTAACCTAACTACAGCCATTCTAACCTACCTACCGCCATTGTAACCTAACTACCGCCATTGTAACCTAACTACCGCCATTGTAACCTAACTACCGCCATTGT
The DNA here is from genome assembly GCF_016432855.1 of Salvelinus namaycush. Lineage (NCBI taxonomy): Eukaryota > Metazoa > Chordata > Actinopteri > Salmoniformes > Salmonidae > Salvelinus > Salvelinus namaycush. The sequence goes on from NC_052345.1 coordinate 3,655,415, forward strand.
AACCTAACTACCGCCATTGTAACCTAACTACCGCCATTGTAACCTAACTACCACCATTGTAACCTAACTACAGCCATTGTAACCTAACTACAGCCATTGTAACCTAACTACAGCCATTGTAACCTAACTACAGCCATTGTAACCTAACTACAGCCATTGTAACCTAACTACAGCCATTATAACCTACCTACAGCCATTATAACCTACCTACAGCCATTATAACCTACCTACAGCCATTCTAACCTAACTACAGCCATTATAACCTAACTACAGCCATTATAACCTACCTACAGCCATTATAACCTACCTACAGCCATTCTAACCTAACTACAGCCATTATAACCTAACTACAGCCATTATAACCTACCTACAGCCATTATAACCTACCTACAGCCATTATAACCTACCTACAGCCATTATAACCTAACTATAGCCGTTATAACCTAATTACAGCCGTTATAACCTAATTACAGCCGTTATAACCTAATTACAGCCGTTATAACCTAATTACAGCCGTTATAACCTACCTACAGCCGTTATAACCTACCTACAGCCATTATAACCTACCTACAGCCATTATAACCTAACTACAGCCATTATAACCTACCTCCAGCCATTCTAACCTAACTCCAGCCATTCTAACCTAACTCCAGTCATTCTAACCTAACTCCAGCCATTCTAACCTAACTCCAGCCATTCTAACCTAACTCCAGCCATTCTAACCTAACTATCTCCATAACAAGGTAGTGCACAATACAGGGAATAGGGTCCCTTTTGGCACATGACTTCAGTCAAAAGTAGAACTGACCTTGAAGTTTCCATGGTGATGGAGGTTGAGGCCCTCAAAGTACCTGGAGGGATCTGGTATAGGAGGATTCAGAATCTTCTTGACCCTGTCAGCAATGAACGGAAAGTAAAGGAAGTTGCACTTAATAACCAACTACAAAACATTACATCTAAAACATGTTGTTTACTTTACAGTCCGTTGGTGTTAAAATACATCACATTTACTTTGAATACAACTTGATACTAAGCTTTCCTCCTACACATATGCACACACAATAACCACCCACCTGCTCCTCCACACACACACACACACACACACGGACAGACAGACAGACAGACAGACAGACAGACAGACAGACAGACAGACAGACAGACAGACAGACAGACAGACAGACAGACAGACAGACAGACAGACAGAGACAGAGAGACAGAGACAGAGAGACAGACAGACAGACAGACAGACAGACAGACAGACAGACAGACAGACAGACAGACAGACAGACAGACAGACAGACAGACAGTACTCACGTTCCATTGCAGAGCAACATGGAGACCAGCAGGACCAGTACAACAACAGCTCCCACCACAGTGACCACCACAGAGTCCTGGTCTAGAACATCAGGACTACCTGAGAACAGGACCAGAGGAACAACATAGAACATACTTACAACACACTTACAACGTACATAACAACACCACTGTTTTACTAAAAGATTGGCATAGAAAAGCCTTCATTTACATTTCTGTCTGTAAGTTTGTTTTGAGCATGTGTCTGCCTATCTAAGAATGAAAGAAAGAAATAGGGAAGGAAGGATGAAGAAGGAGAAGCTATTTTTCAAGATTCATATGGAAACACACTGCTATGCCTGCATTCCAAATGGCAACATATTCCCTATTTAGTGCAGTACTTTTGGCCCATAGGGCTCTGCACTATGTAGGGAACAATAGGGCCATTTGGGACACAGACCAAGTATATATAGGCCCACATTCAAACGTGTACTAATAACCAATGACATCACTGATGCTGTATTTACCTGTTGGCTTCATCTGGCCCAGAGTGGAGACCCATGATGCACTGGGGCTCCAGTCGCTCCACTGACAGTCTGGGTAATTGTCTGGGTCGGCTCGAACCCTGACCCTGACTCTGACCTGGTACCTCCCTCCTCTCTCCAGCATGTCAGGGTCCAGGTCAAAATACGTCTGTTTGTTTGATATGTTCACCTCCACAGCATCCTGCAGTAGCACAACATACAGTAGGTGTACTTTTAGATAGTGTACAAAGAGACACTCTTTCACTGTATTCTCTCTTTCACATCTCTCCCCTTTCCCTCTCGTTATTATCTGTCCTCTGTCTCCCCCCCCCTCACCTCCCAGTGATGTAGTTCCTGTTTCCACTGTAGTTGGAAGTTATAGTTGGATATCTTTTTTGAAATGGGAGCTCCTGGTGTCCAGGCGATTGAGGCATTGGTGATGGTCGGCTTGCCAGGGGGATGCATTTTAACTGCCAAACACAAAACAACACAGTTAATGTAGTCATAGTAGTACTAATATATTACTAATATCACTGTAACAGAACTACTAGTACTAAGTTGAATTAGAAATGTCTGTATCAGGTATGAATTAATATTAAGTTTTATAAATTAATAAGCTATCCAGCATGTTTGTATTGCAATATGTTGTATTATAGTGTACTGAGTTTGAGCATTTTGTATGCTGACCACACAAAATTAATTTTCATGTAAATGGACAATAAAGTTACAGTACGAGTCGTTGGTGTACAATTAATGTAGTAGTAGTAGGTTAGTAATATCTGACACATCGTACACAATATCACTCAAATGACTGTACACTTACTGTGGTTAAATGGTTGATACAGGTATTTAATCTGTATCACATCATCTTCTGTTTGTCCACACCGTACACCAATGGGTATTTCATCATCTTTCCGAAAGAACTGAAAGATAATTTACAGAAGTTCAGTTATCCAGGGTTGTTTGTCTATCAGTCTATATATATGCTATCATTGTTTTATTATTATTAGAAAAACGTAATAAATTATAAAAAATAAACAAATTCCTGGCTAATTTATTCATCCAGATTAATGTGTTACAAATTATAGTTTTGATCTATAATAATGCACATATATAACCAAGCATTGGTTTTTACTTGATGTAGTTTTATAAAACTCACTGGATTGTCCTCAAAGACCAGACTGCCGCCTCTCAAAGTTGTGTTGGAACCGCCCAAGGACTTCATCTCACATTGCCTGTAGTTACAACAGTGAACCATTGTTTCAGTTAGCATCTCAAATGGCACCCTATTCCCTATATAGTGCACTACTTTTGACCAGGACTATGGGAATAGGGTTCCAGTTAGGGTGCATCCTTAGTCATCTTTACCTTTTAAACCCGGGGTATTCACCATGCAGAGTGCACGGCATGTCTGGTGGCACGCATGTGTTGTTCAACACACATGTGATGTTACTGATGAAGTCATTGACACACTGCAGATCTTTGAGAGAGAGAGAGAGAATTCAATAGTTGTGGCTTAGCATTGTGTAATAGCCAGTTTTATCAGGCTCTATATCATGTTTTATAAGGCTCTATATGTCATATTGTATCATATATCATACAATGGCAAGAAAAAGTATGTGAACCCTTTGGAACGTGATCAAGACAACGGAGATGATTGTGGACTACAGTAAAAAGAGGACCGAGCACACCACCATTCTCATCGATGGGGCTGTAGTGGAGCAGGTTGAGAGCCTCAAGTTCCTTGGTGTCCACATCACCAACAAACTAACATGGCACACCAAGCATAGTTGTGAAGAAGGCACAACAAAACCTTTTCCCCTTCAGGAGACTGAAAAGATTTGGCATGGGTCCTCAGATCCTCAAAAGGTTCTACATCTGCACCATTGAAAGCATCCTGACTGGTTGCATCACCGCCTGGTATGGCAACTGCTCGGCATCTGACCGCAAGGCACTACAGAGGGTAGTGAGAACGGCCCAGTACGTCACTGGGGCCAAGCTTCCTGCCATCCAGGACCTCTATACCAGGTGGTGTCAGAGGAAGGCCCTAAAAATTGTCAAAGACTCCCGCCACCCTAATCATAGACTGTTCTCTCTGCTACCGCATGGCAAGCCGTACCGGAGCGCCAAGTCTAGTCCAAGAGGCTTCTAAACAGTTCTACCCCGAAGCCATAAGACTCCTGAACATCTAATCAAATGGCTACCCAGACTATTTGCATTGCTGCCCCCCCCCCCCCCACCGCTGCTCTTATCCTCTATGGACAGTCACTTTAACAACTGTACCTTAATGTACATACTACCTCACTAACCGGTGCGCCACACATTGACTCTGTATCGGTACCACCCTGTATAGAGTCTCGCTATTGTTATTTTACTGCTGCTCTTTAATTACTTGTTACTTTTATCTCTTATTCTTACCCGTATTTTTTTTAAACTGCATTGTTGGTTAGGGGATCGTAAGTAAGCATTTCACTGCATTTCACTACACCTGTTGTATTCGGCACATGTGACTAATACAATTTGATTTGATTTGAATTACCTGGATTACTGCATAAATTGGTCATCAAATGTGATCTGATCTTCATCTAAGCCACAACAATAGACAAGCATAGTGTGCTTAAACTAATAATACACAAATTATTGTATTTTTCTTGTCTATATTGAATACATCATTCAAACATTCACAGTGTAGGTTGGGGAAAGCATGTGAACTCTTAGGCTAATGACTTCTCCAAAAGATAACTGGAGTCAGGAGTCAGCTAACCTGGAGTCCAATCAATGAGACGAGATTGGAGATGTTGGTTAGAGCTGCCTTGCCCTATAAAACACACTCACAAAATTTGAGTTTGCTATTCACAAGAAGCATTGCCTGATATGAACCATGCCTCGAACAAAAGAGATCTCAGATGACCTAAGATTAAGAATTGTTGACTTCCATAAAGCTGGAAAGGGTTATAAAAAGATCTCTGAAAGCCTTGCTGTTCATCAGTCCGGTAAGACAAATTGTCTATAAATGGAGAAAGTTCAGCACTGTTGCTACACTCCCTAGGGGTGGCCGTCCTGCAAAGATGACTGCAAGCGCACAGCGCAGAATGCTCAATGAGGTTAAGAAGAATCCTAGTGTGTCAGCTAAAGAATTACAGAAATCTCGGGAACATGCTAACATCTCTGTTGACGAGTTTACGATACGTAAAACACTAAACAAGAATGGTGTTCATGGGAGGACCCCACAGAAGAAGCCACTGCTGTCCAATAAAAACATTGCTGCACGTTTGAAGTTTGCAAAAGTGCACCTGGATGTTCCACAGCGCTACTGGCAAAATATTCTGTGGACAGATGAAACTACAGTTGAGTTGTTTGGAAGGAACACACAACACTATGTGTGGAGAGAAAAGGCACAGCACACCATCATCAAAACCTCATCCCAACTGTAAAGTATGGTGGAGGGAGCATCATGGTTTGGGGCTGCTTTGCTGCCTCAGGGCCTGGACAGCGTGCTATCATCGACAGAAAAATGAATTCCCAAGTTTATCAAAACATTTCGCAGGACAATATTAGGCTATCTGTCCGCCAGTTGAAGCACAACAGAAGTTGGGTGATGCAACAGGACAACGACACCAAAACACAGAAGCAAATCAACAACAGAATGGCTTCAACAGAAGAAAATATGCCTTCTGGAGTGGCCCAGTCAGAGTCCTGACCTCAACCCGATTGAGATGCTGTGGCATGATCTCAAGAGAGCAGTTCACACCAGACATCCAAATAATATTGCTGAACTGAAATAGTTTTGTAAAGAGGAATATTCCAAAATTCCCCCTGACCGTTGTGCAGGTCTGATCTGCAACTACAGAAAATGTTTGGTTGAGGTTATTGCTGCCAAAGGCGGGTCAACCAGTTATTAAATCCAAGGGTTCACATACTTTTCCACCCTGCACTGTGAATGTTTGCATGGTGTGTTCAATAAAGACATGAGAACGTTATCAACCAAAACAAACAGCAAATGCATCCAACAAGTTTGTAGAGTCACAAGCTTGATATAATCATTGCGTGCTATGAATATACAACCTAATACTTAACTTTAATACACATATTAGTGAATTTATCCCAATACTTTTGGTCCCCTAAAACGGGTAGACTATGAACAAAAAGTGCTATAATTTCTAAAAAGGTTCACCCGATATGGATGTAAATACACTCAAATTAAAGCCGACAGTCTGCACTTTAACCTCATAGTCATTATACATGTGCTTGTAATGCATTGTGAAGGGTATTGATGACTTACAGGGTTGTGGTTGGCTGGAGCAGGTTAGTAGGGGGAGGAGCAGGATGACATAGAGACAACATAGAACCTCCATTATGACTTCTTCCCGGTCCTCTTTCTCATTCTAGAACACAGTAGGAGACATGACCCTAGCAGCAGGTGACAGGTGGCTTAGTGTTCCAAATGGTACCCTATTTCTTATATAGGGCACTACTTTTGACCAGGGCTCATTGGGCTCTGGTCAAAAGTGGTGCACTATGTAAGGAATAAGGTGCCATTTGGGATGGAAAACAGAAGGAACCATAAGGGAGGCAAAAAAGTGTACATGAATTTTCTGTCTGTTTGCGTGGTGTGTTTTTCCCATAAAAGTAGATTAAGTGTTGTCAGTCGTGTTGTCAGTCGTGTTGTCAGTCGTGTTGTCAGTCGTATCAATGCCACACGCCTGCCAGTGGTGATTTTAGCATAACATCTTGGTGGGGCAAACTCAATCTTTTTTAACACATGCCAGTAAAGCCATTTTATTATTTTACTAGGCCTATGTGGTCTAAAAATCAAGGAAAATACAATCACGAGCATCCACTTTTATATACATTATACCGACACACAGGCAGAGCAAACAAAACAAGCCTCGCAATATCGACTGGAATTGCATACGTCTATTACTGAACTTTTTGTAGAAAAAAACGATTTGAATGAGACGAGTGTCACTGTCAAACATGGTTACAGACCCAACAACATTTTATAGTAAGTATCCCCTTCTCGTGAAGAAAAGCACATGAGCTAATTACAATACACAAAGTAAGCAAAACAATGAAATCATTGTATGCAGATTTATTAACTCAAGGAAAACATTTCTTTTTACATTGTTTGCAAACTGATATGGGATACAAATGAATGCAAAAATAACATGCAAAAAAAATGCAATTTAAAAAAAAAGTATATACCGTATGTATATGTACAGTTGAAGTCAGAAGTTTACATACACTTAGGTTGGAGTCATTAAAACTCGTTTTTCAACCACTCCACAAATTTATTGTGAACAAACTATAGTTTTGGCAAGTCGGTTAGGACATCTACTTTGTGCATGACACAAGTCATTTTTCCAACAATTGTTTACAGACAGATTATTTAACTTATATCACAATTCCAGTGGTCAGAAGTTTACATACACTAAGTTGACTGTGCCTTTAAACAGCTTGGAAAATTCCAGAAAATTATGTCATGGCTTTAGAAGCTTCTGATAAGCTAATTAAAATCCGGTACCTGTGGATGTATTTCAAGGCCTACCTTCCAACTCAGTGCGTCTTTGCTTGACATCATGGGAAAACCTAAAGAAATCAGCCAAGACCTCAGAAGAAAAACTGTAGACCTCCACAAGTCTGAATCATTCTTGGGAGCAATTTCCAAATGCCTGAAGGTACCACTTTCACCTGTACAAACAATAGTACACAAGTATAAACACCATGGGACCACGCAGCCCTACCACCATATCGCTTAGGAAGGAGACTCGTTCTGTCTCCTAGAGATGAACGTACTTTGTGAAAAGTGCAAATCAATCCCAGAACAACAGCAAAGGACCTTGTGAAGATGCTGGAGGAAACAGGTACAAAGTATCTATATCCACAGTAAAACGAGTCCTATCTCGACATAACCTGAAAGGCCGCTCAGCAAGGAAGAAGCCACTGCTCCAAAACCGCAATAAAAAAAGCCACAGTACGGTTTGCAACTGCACATGGGGAAAAATATCGTACTTTTTGGAGAAATGTCCTCTGGTCTGACGAAACAAAAATAGAACTGTTTGGCCATAATGACCATCGTTATGTTTGGAGGAAAAAGGGGAGGCTTGCAAGCCGAAGAACACCATCCAAACCATGAAGCACGGGGTGGCAGCATCATGTTGTGGAGGTGCTTTGCTGCAGGAGGGTCTGGTGCACTTCACAAAATAGATGACATCATGAGGAACGAAAATTATGTGGATATATTGAAGCAACATCTCAAGACATCAGTCAGGAAGTTAAAGCTTGGTCACAAATGGGTCTTCCAAATGGACAATGACCCCAAGCGTACTTCCAAAGTTGTGGCAAAATGGCTTAAGGACAACAAAGTCAAGGTATTGGAGTGGCCATCACAAAGCTCAGTCCTCAATCCTATAGAAAATTTGTTGGCAGAACTGAAAAAGCGTGTGCGAGCAAGGAGACCTACAAACCTGACTCAGTTACACCAGCTCTGTCAAGAGGAATGGGCCAAAATTCCCCCAAATTATTGTGGGAAGCTTGTGGAAGGCTACCCAAAACGTTTGATCCAAGTTAAACAATTTAAAGGCAATGCTACCAAATACTAATTGAGTGTATGTAAACTTCTGACCCACTGGGAATATGATGAAAGAAATAAAAGCTGAAAGAAATCATTCTCTCTACTATTATTCTGACATTTCACATTCTTAAAATAAAGTGGTGATCCTAACTGACCTAAGACAGGGAATTCTTACTAGGATTAAATGTCAGGAATTGTGAAAAACTTGGTTTAAATGTATTTGGCTAAGGTGCATGTAAACTTCTGACTTCAACTGTATATATGCTTCCATAGCTATACATTTGACCTCATTTCTACCAGCATGTTAAATGTACAACCAGAGGGGGGAAAAAACTCTAGACCACCTTTACTCCACACACAGAGACGCCTACAAAGCTCTCCCTCGCCCTCCACTTGGCAAACCTGACCATAATTCTATCCTCCTGATTCCTGCTTACACGAAAAAATTGAAGCAGGAAGCACCAGTGACTTGGTCAATAAAAAAGTTGTCAGATGAAGCAGATGCTAAGATACAGGACTGTTTTGCTAGCACAGACTGGAATATGTTCCGGGATTCTTCCGATGGCATTGAGGAGTACACCACTTCAGTCACTGGCTTCATCAATAAGTGCATCAATGACGTCGTTGATGGTGTTGGAGTCATGACTCTAACCCGGAAGCTTAGAAGAAATCCCGCTATGCCCTCTGACAAACCATCAAACGGGCAAACCGTCAATACAGGACTAAGATCGAATCGTACTACACCGGCTCCGACACTTATCGGATGTGGCAGGGCTTGCAAACTATAACAGACTTCAAAGCGAAGCACAGTCGAGACCTGCCCAGACTAAACACCTCCCTCTGCAACTGGATCCTGGACTTCCTGACGGGCAGCCCCCATGTGGTAAGGGTAGGTAACAACACATCCGCCACGCTGATCCTCAACACGGGGGCCCCTCAGGGGTGCATGCTCAGTCCCCTACTGTACTCCCTGTTCACTCATGACTGCACGGTCAGGCATGACTCCAACACCATCAAGTTTGCCGATGACACAACAGTGGTAGGCCTGATCACCGACAACGATGAGACAGCCTATAGGGAAGAGGTCAGAGACCTGACCGTTTGGTGCAAGGACAACAACCTCTCCCTCAACGTGATCAAGACAAAGGAGATGATTGTGGACTACAGGAAAAGGAGGACCGAGCACGTCCCCATTCTCATCGACGGGGCTGTAGTGGAGCAGGTTGAGAGCCTCAAGTTCCTTGGCGTCCACATCACCAACAAACTATTATGGCCCAAGTACACCAAGAAGGCACGACGTAAAGAGGGTCTACAGCTGCACCATTGAGAGCATCTTGACGGGTTGCACCACTGCCTGGTATGGAAACTGCTCGGCCACCGACCGCAAGGCACTACAGAGGGCAGTGAGAACGGCCCAGTACGTCACTGGGGCCAAGCTTCCTGCCATCCAGGACCTCTATACCAGGTGTTGTCAGAGGAAGGCCCTAATAATTGTCAAAGACTCTAGCCACCCCAGTCATAGACTGTTCTCTCTGCTACCACACGGCAAGCGGTACCAGAACGCCAAGTCTAGGTCCAAGAGGCTTCTAAACAGCTTCCATCCCCAAGCCGTAAGACTCCAAAACATTTAATCAAATAGCTACCCAGACTATTTGCACTGCCCCCCCCCCTTCACGCTGCTGCTACTCTCTGTTACTATCTATCCATAGTCACTTTAATAACTCTACCTACATGTACATATTACCTTGAATAACCGGTGCTCACGCACATTGACTCTGTACCTGTACCCCCTGTATTTAGCCTCACTATTGTTATTTTGCTGCTGCTCTTTAATTATTTGTTACTTTTATTTCTTATTTTTTTAGGTATTTTTCTTAAAACTGCATTGTAGGTTAACGTCTTGTAAGTAAGCATTTCACTGTAAGGTCTACACCTGTTGTATTCAGCGCATGTGACAAATACATTTTCATTTGGTGGGCAGTGTGCGGTTTGCTACCATTCTCTCATGTCTTGGTATTTAGTAAAATGTCACTGTGGTTGGAGACACTGATATTATGTTCAGCCTGTGAAGATGTGAAGTTTCCACTCCTCTGTTATGTAAACAACAATCGAACAGGTACAAGATGTGTTGAGAGGGTGAAGAAGAAGAAGATTGTGATGATGATAATGAATGACCTGGATGATATGTTAATGCAGGGCTGGAACAAAAGCATGCACACCCTGTGTGGCTATAATGCTTCTACAAGGAATACCAGTACTGCGTAACATTGGTCATTCCTTTGAACTGTTTGTAACAAATTGATAGGTGGTTGAATGTTGCGCAAGAGCGAAATGTTTATATCAGAAGAGGATGGCTCATAATAATGCCTGGAATGGAGTTAATGGAAGGGTATCAAATACATGTAATCAATGTGTTTGATGTGTTTGATACTCTTCCATTAATTCTGTTCCAGACATTACTTTGAGTCCGTCCTCCGATTTAAAGTGCCACCAGCCACCACCGGTTTCTGTACATTGTTAGCTGTGAAGCCTTGTGATGTCGTGTTCACTGTCAAATGTACCAACAGTCCCGTGTGTCCCAATTCAGGGCTTTCCTGTCCTAACCTGGTAGTCTGGTCCCAGATCAGGGCTTTCCAGCCTTAACCTGGTAGCCTGGTCCCAGATCAGGTCTTTCCAGCCCTAACCTGGTAGCCTGGTTGGCATGATAACACAGTCTGGCACTCGGGCTACCGTCCAGGGCCTGTATTCATAAAGCCTCTCAGAGTAGGAGTGCTGATCTAGGATCAGTTCTGCCTTTTAGGTCACAGTTACAAAAACAGGGGGTGGGGATCTGATCCGAGATCAGCACTCCTACTCTGAGATTCTTTATGAATACTGACCCTGATGGTCTTTGTCCCTCTTATTGGTCTCTGGGTCAGACATTAGGAAGTTCCCTTCAGTGAAGTGAAACAGCACAGCAGACATTATCAACCTCTGAGAGAACAGTTTAAAGGTCAGTATCGCAGAGAACACACACAACACATGCCCACGCAAGCACGAACGCAAGTGCATTCTTAACGCACACACACTCACAAAACACATAATCCATGCACACACACACACACACACACACACACACACACACACACACATTTTGCATGCATGAACACACAGTACTCACACACACATGCTTACATATACACACATGCGCGCGCGCACACACACACACACACACACACATTTTGCATGCATGAACACACAGTACTCACACACACATGCTTACATATACACACATGCGCGCGCGCGCACACACACACACACACACACACACACACACACACACACACACACACACACACACACACACACACACAAAGGAAGTGCAGGTAAGAAAACCACAACGTCCTCGTTTCCCAGAATGTTTACAAGCTGTTTCCAATAACAAACAAACCGCAAACCACTAACACCCCCGTCCCCTCCTCCTCAATTCTCTACCTCTCTTCTCATCCTCTCCCAAACTAACACCCCCTCTATTCTTCTTCTTATCATGTACACCTCTCATCCTCTCACCCCCCCTTCCTCCTCTCTTTTTTTGGCTCTACACTATACTCAAAGAAAAATAGGGGATATCTAGAACCTAAAGGGGTTCTTAGGCTGTCCTTATAGGAGAAATGAAGAACCATTTTTGGTTCTAGATAGAACCCTTTTGGTTCCTTTCCACAGAGGGCTCTACATGGAACCAAAAAGGGTTATCCTATGGGGACAGCCAATGAACCATTTGCACCCTTTTTTCTAAGAGTGTATACCCACTCACCCATCCTCTCATCCCACCCACTCACACATCCTCTCATCCCACACACTCACTCCCTCACTGGCAGTGTCGGAAATCTGGCTTGCCTACTACTTGCATACTGTGTGATAATCTGTGTACTAATGGTACTACATACTATGTAGTATAAATGTATGCAGTCAGCAACAAATAACAGAAAACTAGCTTCATCCTACTGAGAATGTGTCATCTGAAGCACAACTGTGTTGATTCCAGCCATTCCTTCATTTTGGTAGAGCAAGTACCCTCAGCTGATGATCAGCTGTTGTCAGACACACGTGGATTTCAAAACACGATTCTGTTCCTCAATAGTGTACAGTGAATTCTACGAGATGAAAAGACTAAATTAGTATGACATGCTGGTATTTACAGTTTTGACATTTCACATACTGTAAAACTTTTTCACAGCCCAAATGGTACTATTTAGAATGTTGGGGTGTTTAGACATGGCCGCTCACATCTCTTGCCACCCCCCCTCCCACTCCCTATCTTCTCTCTGACTCCCCCCTCCAATCTTCTCTCTGACTCCTCCCTCCCTATCTTCTCTCTGACTCCCCCCTCCCCCTCCCAATCTTCTCTCTGACTCCTCCCCCTATCTTCTCTTTGACTCCCCCCTCCCCCTCCCTATCTCTCTCTGACTTCCTTTCCACCAACGCTCACTCCCTAAACCCCCCCCCCTCTTGTCTTTGACTTCCTCTGTACCTGTGGCTGGGTGTGTATATCCTGTCCTACTTAAACACTGGACCAAATCAACCCCTAGGTTACATCCTAACTGGCACCCTTGTTCCCTATATAGTGCACTATATACCCTAGAGGCTGTGGTTAAAAGTAGTACACAATATAGGGAATAGGGTGCCATTTGGAACGCACTCATAAGCCCCTCCACAATGAGGACAGTGGTCTCCAGTTCAACCCACAAGGTGTGCAGGGTTTTGCTCCAGTTCTATTTGAACATCCTGTCCTACTAAACGCAGACCCAGACCAGCTCCTAGTCCTCTACATAATAAAGCCCTAATCAACCCATAGCCCCCTCTATAATAAAGCCCTAATCAGCTCCTAGTCCTCTACATAATAAAGCCCTAATCAACCCATAGCCCCCTCTATAATAAAGCCCTAATCAACCCATAGCCCCCTCTATAATAAAGCCCTAATCAACCCATAGCCCCCTCTATAATAAAGCCCTAATCAGCACTAGCCCCCTCCGTAATTAAGCCCTAACCAAACCCTAGCCCCCTCCGTAATGAGGCCCTATTCGTCCCTTAGCCCCCTATATAATGAAGCCCTAATCAACTCCTAGCCCCCTCCACCATGAGGCCCTAATCAGCCCTTAGCCCCCTCCATGATGAAGCCCGCATCATCCCTCAGCAACCTCCGTAATGAGGCCCTAATCAACTCCTAGCCCCCTCCACCATGAGACTCTAATCAACCCGTAGCCCCCTCCACCATGAGGACAGTGGTCTTCAACCTTGATGGTGCAGCCCAGCACTAACACAGAACAAAAGGGCTGGCATATAGTACAGGAGTATATCAAATATAGAATATATATTTAGAGAAAGATATGCACAAAGCTTGAAAAAGTGATTAAAAGCCTTGGGTTCTCTGGGACCAGGATGGAAGACTACTGTGGAAGCGCATAGCCTAGACGTCTCAATGGGCCCCAAAGGATTGGAGAGGCGTATGCAATATGGTAACAACTCCGCTCTCTGTGCATCTCTTAAGTGGTAATAGTAATCATCAGTACCATGATTTTACATTTTTTATATTTAAACCTTTAACTAGGCAAGTCAGTTAAGAACAAATTATTATTTACAATGACGGCCTATCAAAAGGCCTTCCGCGGGGACAGGCGCTGGGATTAAGAATAACTTTAATAAAAATATAGGACAAAACACACATTACAACAAGAGAGACAACACAACACTACATAAAGTGAGACCTAAGACAACAACATAGCATGGCAGCAACACATGACAACACAGCATGGTATCAACACATGACAACATGGTAGCAACACAATGATCTTTAACTCAACTGTGTAATACTGTGTCTTCCAAATGATCACACTCAAACACACACACACAGGCAGAGTAGCTTTTCTTGATTGAACAACAAATGTAATCCATAACCACCTGAACACATCATAGATGTAGGATCTTCATTTGAGCCAGTTTGCTACAGCAGCAACCGGAAATGTGAATTATAATGGACATTTTTTGTAGGGGTTGATACATTTTTTTGTTATGGCAAATCAAGTCTGACAGAGAAAATTACAAACTTTAGAAGCCTTATTCAACCTTAATTACACAAGTTTGCATTTTCTACTTTGCAGGAAAATTCTAAGCAACAAAAGATTAATCAAATTAAGATCCTACATCTTTATATGAATATTCAAAGAGAGCCTTACCTTACTGTATAGTGGACCTTCTTGTAGTCTCAGAAACACCGACTTCTCAATGCTCTACGGTTGAGTTACGTTTCACTCTGAACTGAAGGACAAGATAAGTGCTTAATGATGAATCAGTTTCTTGTCTCAATTGGTCACCACCGGATGATTCAAACCCTTTAAATGACGAGAAAAACGTTTGCCTGCCTTCTCTGAAAAGTAAATGAGTGAACAGAAAAGAGATTACTGACTGAAAGGGATTTTCTGTGGCTTCAGTTAGTTTCAACTGAAACCACACACGTCATCAACGCTGCGATCTGTACTTGCTTCCCTTTGTCAGAAGTGGGGGTGGAAAAAAATTTGGTAAAAAAGTTCTTCTTTCGGTCTCTGTTCTTGTTCCTTTTTTCTAAAGCATCAGATATTACTTCTGCTATTTTGACATTTTAATAAGAGTAATATTATTATTTTTTTAATTCCTGAAAATAACAGGTGCAAAAGCTTTGAGAACAACTTGTGATGTGAGGTAATGAAAGAGAGCGAGCAAGAGAGACCAAAGACGTTTTGCTGCCATCAAGTGGACAAAGTATGAATAAAGTATGGCCTTGGTGTAACAACTAGTTGATTTTCCACAGGTGCTTTTCTCCTCCACAAGAAACTATGAAATGAGACTGTTCATTACATGTTAGTCTTCCTTCAACCGTATCCAGGTGCTTTATTTATACAGCAAAAAGAGAGGTTTAATAGTTATTATAGAACTTATTTTTAATATCAGATGTGTACAAGAATTCAACCATCACAAATAAAAATTTAAATCAGTGACATTACAACATTGATTGATATTTACTACATTCATATGACTACAGAATGTCTTAAGGTTTGTGTAGGCATGTGGGGTTCAGCCCCATCCATACGTGAGGACCAGACCCACACACTGTTTAGCAGAGGTACTGGATTGTCCAGTGGGGCCACCCACTTCCCCTCGTGTTGAGGAAATTATACTGATGTCATTGTCTGGTGTGTGAATGATAAGGCTAATGAAAGACTGACGTGAATTCAAACGCCAACTGACCTTCGACATGTGATCGTCACCAACCCCCTCTAGTCCAAACAGTAAGATACAGTTACCCCCAGACACTGACCTCAGGCTAGTTTTACATTGCTCCTTAAGAATTGAGGGTACGCTGATCCTAGATCTGTGCTACGGGGTGGGGGTAAGGCAGGTTCTAACTATTGTCCAATAATCATCCAATCACAGCGAGCTTCCTCTCCCTCCCCATCACACATTCCTCTTCCTCCCTCATTCAAACACAGGGGAGTGTTTCCCAAACCCCACAGAGATCACATGCTCGGGCACGGCGCGGGTGTACCACTCAGACCACGCCCCGTCGTACACAGACACCCCAGGGTGCCCGCACTCGTGGGCGGCGAGGGCCACGTGGCAGGCAGTCACACCTGACCCACAGGACACGCAGAGCGGGTGGGAGAGGTCGACACCAGCCTGGGTGAACATGGTCTGGAGGTCTTCATGGGGATGGAGGTGACCGGACGGAGAGAGGAAGGAGGAGAAGGGCATGCTGATGGAGCCAGGGATGTGGCCTGGCTCAGTATCTGAAAGAGAGGAGGAAGAGAGTGAATGGGTGACAAAAAGGACAAACAGAGGGAAAGGGTTAGTGCTGCTGGGTGAATTTCCATAGTGTAAAAATGCTCCCTCTTCCTGTGTCATTTCCATGCCAATAGAGAATATTCAAGAGGTCAAAGTCCCCAGCCGAAGAGACACTTATAGGCAGATAGCACGTACATAATGTGTGTGTAGGACAACTTCAGAATAAATAAAGTATAGCCACATAAGACCTTATCGCCATAGAGGTAAATTAGAACACCTGGAAGGGATAGCGTCACAACAAGGTAGATTAGAACACCTGGAAGGGATAGCGTCACAACAAGGTAGGGATAGTGTCACAACAAGGTAGATTGGAACACCTGGAAGGGATAGTGTCACAACAAGGTAGATTGGAACACCTGGAAGGGATAGTGTCACAACAAGGTAGATTGGAACACCTGGAAGGGATAGTGTCACAACAAGGTAGATTGGAACACCTGGAAGGGATAGTGTCACAACAAGGTAGATTAGAACACCTGGAAGGGATAGTGTCACAACAAGGTAGATTAGAACACCTGGAAGGGATAGCGTCACAACAAGGTAGATTAGAACACCTGGAAGGGATAGTGTCACAACAAGGTAGATTAGAACACCTGGAAGGGATAGTGTCACAACAAGGTAGATTGGAACACCTGGAAGGGATAGTGTCACAACAAGGTAGATTGGAACACCTGGAAGGGATAGTGTCACAACAAGGTAGATTGGAACACCTGGAAGGGATAGTGTCACAACAAGGTAGATTGGAACACCTGGAAGGGATAGTGTCACAACAAGGTAGATTGGAACACCTGGAAGGGATAGTGTCACAACAAGGTAGATTGGAACACCTGGAAGGGATAGTGTCACAACAAGGTAGATTGGAACACCTGGAAGGGATAGTGTCACAACAAGGTAGATTGGAACACCTGGAAGGGATAGTGTCACAACAAGGTAGATTGGAACACCTGGAAGGGATAGTGTCACAACAAGGTAGATTGGAACACCTGGAAGGGATAGTGTCACAACAAGGTAGATTGGAACACCTGGAAGGGATAGTGTCACAACAAGGTAGATTGGAACACCTGGAAGGGATAGTGTCACAACAAGGTAGATTGGAACACCTGGAAGGGATAGTGTCACAACAAGAGTAGATTGGAAACACCTGGAAGGGATAGTGTCACAACAAGGTAGATTGGAACACCTGGAAGGGATAGTGTCACAACAAGGTAGATTGGAACACCTGGAAGGGATAGTGTCACAACAAGGTAGATTGGAACACCTGGAAGGGATAGTGTCACAACAAGGTAGGTTAGAACACCTGGAAGGGATAGTGTCACAACAAGGTAGGTTAGAACACCTGGAAGGGATAGCGTCACAACAAGGTAGATTAGAACACCTGGAAGGGATAGCGTCACAACAAGGTAGATTAGAACACCTGGAAGGGATAGCGTCACAACAAGGTAGATTAGAACACCTGGAAGGGATAGCGTCACAACAAGGTAGATTAGAACACCTGGAAGGGATAGCGTCACAACAAGGGGTATGCTCTAAACTGGTACAATACCAATCAAGTGCAACAGTCAAATATACAGAATTGTATTCAGACTACTACTATATGTTGCGTTTCCACTCCGTTCACTAGTGTGTGTGCATGCGTATGCGTATATGGTACACAATTGTGCTGACAGATGTTCTGATTTATGACCCAACCTCCATGTTTGCTTATCAGCTTGTGCAAACAAAGGAGGCCTACGGCTTGCCTCTGCAAACGTTATCTTGTGCAAAGCCTTGCTTCCTCTGTCCTCGTCTCCTCAATTCCACTCAAAGCTTATTGTAGGAAGAGGTCCGAAGGACCTTGGATCCTCTCCTCCAATGAGCTTTGGAGAGGAATTGAGGAAACAAGGACAGAGGACGAAAGGATTGGACAGGCAGCAGGTAACATTTCAAACCAAGTGTGCTTCCCAAATCGCACCCCATTTCCTACATAGGGCTCTGGTCCAAAGTAGTGCACCATAGGATGCAGCCAGAGTACGAGGAGGAAGTCACACGTTCAGCAGCTCTGTGCCTCAGGGCCAGACGAAGTCCACATCCCATAAATAACACACCCATTATCTATCGCAACATGACAGCTGAGAGAAACTGGATCATCTAACATGAGCAATCTGTCAGTCTATTGTGTTGTTGATTATGGGTCAAAGCTCATTGGAGGAAGAGATCCGGAGGATTGGAGGAGAGGGCTTCTCAGTGATCAGTAGCTGGTCTAGGCCTATTGATTATAGGTCAAAGCTCATTGGAGGAAGAGATCCGGAGGATTGGAGGAGAGGGCTTCTCAGTGATCAGTAGTTGGTCTAGGCCTATTGATTATAGGTCAAAGCTCATTGGAGGAAGAGATCCAGAGGATTGGAGAGGGCTACTCAGTGATCAGTAGTTGGTCTAGGCCTATTGATTATAGGTCAAAGGGGGTTGTTGTTTATGTTTACCCCCACAGTTGGACCCTGTTGGCCTATCAGCAGCATTGATCAAATGCTAAATGAGCTACTAATAAGGTGACATGAGCAGGCCTCCATACTCGAAGTTATGGCTAGTTATACACCTATTGTAGGCTACACCTTCGTGTTTATTTTATTTTTTTTGTGCATTTTCTTAAAAAAAGTTTAACTCTGCATTGTTGGGAAACGGTAAGTAAACATTTCACGGTAAAGTCCACACCCGTTGTTTTCGGCAAGTGACAAATACATTTGATGTCACCTGACGTATTTACAGTGTGTGAAATAACATCAATGCACTTTCAGTGTGTGTGTGTGTGTGCGTGTGTGCTGCTCACTGTCTCTGGGTTCTGGATCCACCCCTCTGAATCTCCCCCCTGGTCTGGCATCGACCACCTGAAATTCTTTACTATCCAGATTATCCAGGATGTCCTCGTACGTCTTCACCCAGGAGCGGTTCAAAGAGGCCCTAAATTCGGTCTGCTCGGGTCGGGAGTACCGGTCACTTACTGGAAGTCCCTCGTTCGCCCAGTTTTTGAGTCCTCCGTTCAGAACCGAGACAGAACTGTGGCCGAAAACTCGGAACATCCACCAAACTCGAGGCGCAGAGAACGCGCCGAAGTTGCTAGCATCGTAGACCACGACGTGCGTATCGTTTCCAATCCCCAAATTTCCAACATAATCTGCAAAAATGCGCTCGGATGGCAGCATATGATCCAGCGGAGAAGTTTTGTCGCAGCACTGGTCTATGTCAAAGAAGGCTGCACCCGGGATATGCCTCTTCTTGAATTCGCTCTTGGCGTTGCGCCTGAGTTTGGGTAAGTACCAAGACGTGTCCAAGACGCGGAGTTTGGGTCCGAACCGTTGGTCTTTGACCGCATCAAGAAGCCACTTGGATGCGACGATAGCCCTCGCTTGGAGCGCCATGGTTGAACGTGTAATTCCCGACGGTTGCAAAGGTGATACAGGTAGAACGAGAGACGGTTTTTATGGAAAGAGAGGGAGCGCTGTCCCAGGAGAAATAACACGCCCCCAATGCACAGCCTGTAGCTTAGCTGAAAGTGAATGGGGGCGTTACCATATGGCCAACAGACATTCATCAAAATTAACAGCAAGGCAACTTTATATAAATTGGCCACTCGGTATTTCCATCATGTTTTTTTTATTTTATTCATATGGAATTGTGCGTAATTTGTAATATTTTATTTACAAAAACATATGACAACTTAACATTTACATACATTTCCAAAAACATTAATGGCATCAGACTTGCTCAGACCCACATTTTCCCGCCGTCTCCACAACCAATTCAAATAGGATCAGATCATGAACTTTATAAAGCATGTATTTAAATAACGTCTAAATAATAATGCGGCTAAATAACCTCATTAACATGACCTCATGTGTTTTCTATGACATGTCATCATTTTTCCAAAAGCGAAAGGTATTTTGACAACAATCCGGAACCATGATGGTGCACTTTGAAAATAGTTTTCACCCGAGTAGTGATCCCCAAACACTGTTCGCCGGATGTTGAACTCACATGTTACTTTTTACAGAAGCAAGATAATTTTTCTAGATTTGCTGGAGAAATCTTAACGTTTACTCACATGTTTGTTATTTAAAAAGTAAAGTGCATATCAACATGTCGGCATCAATGATTCGGAGGGGACTGGAGTTGCTAAGCGATGACATAAAAGGTAAATTATCCACAGTAACCGCGGTTTCATTAGCTATTTGGGTCATTCCTACTTTGAGGTGCATTTTCTGCCCCTAGGACATATCAGTTGTTATTTAGTGTAAAGTGTGGATTCCAACGGCTTTACGTATAATGCCAGGTGTTTTGTACCTTTAAAACACAAAAATATGGATTCTGAAAGGAAATGTTATGCATTTAAAAAAATACATGTCAGTGGGTGTAGGCGTTTTAGTCAAGGCCCCAGGTGTTATTTATCAACTTCCACAAGAAATATAAGCCATAACATGTAACTATAACATCTTTAATCATTAACGTTCAAATTCATGATCATTGTATTTATTATATATTTTCTGTGTTTCCCTGTTGTCACTTTCCACCCTGTTAGTTTGTTGTAATTCTCCATTTAAGAAAACATCCCCTTCCTACAATGACACCACATTAAGGAAATGTCATCATTTCTTTGATGGGAAAACTATGGTACAAAGCTAAATAAATATAAACACTCAGCTTTATCTGTTTGTCCATGTTTCATGTTGTTAGTCTGTATGTCCAACTCAAATGTTCACCCTGTTAGGTTAAATTATAGAGAGAAAAAATGATATTTGATAGAGAAGTTAAAATCCTGTTCAAGTGTTCACCATTATGCGAGCTCAATCTTGCTCATTCACAGAGCTATGGCAAATTTAGGCTAAAAATGTCAACCCAGTTAGGATTATGCACCTAACAAATGTCAACCCAGTTAGGATTATGCACCTAACAAATGTCAACCCAGTTAGGATTATGCACCTAACAAATTGGAAAATGCACCCAAAAGGTTCCTGAGCTTGAAGAAATATGTTTTTGGGAAAGTCAAACATCCCTTTTCTGATAGGGGAAAAAATAAATATTATATATGTATGTATGTGTTCTAAAGTTTTGAGGTCCAAATGGCACCGCATTGTAGGAATGACTGAGCTAGCTATGTTATCTTCCATGCAACCAGGATGTAGGAATGACTGAGCTAGCTATGTTATCTTCCATGCAACCAGGATGTAGGAATGACTGAGCTAGCTATGTTATCTTCCATGCAACCAGGATGTAGGAATGACTGAGCTAGCTATGTTATCTTCCATGCAACCAGGATGTAGGAATGACTGAGCTAGCTATGTTATCTTCGATGCAACCAAGATAGTTTTTATATTGTGCTGGACACTATGTAAATACTCTCTTGGTTGCATCGAAGCTATAGCTATCTATGAAACTCCAAAGGCACAGGTTGAGAGCAGTTTATGACAATTCAATTGGCTTTCCAGACGTAGATCTTTAGTTCGGTGATGTTCCTATTTATTGCAGATAAACGACATACAGCTAGCTACTTTGCATAATATAAATACCGAAATGTTACAACGTGAAAGAAAGGTGCATTTGATGCGTGTTGTAGTGAGACCCGTCTCACTAGAACGCATATGGAATGCACCTTTCTTCAAATAAAATTGTATTTGTCACATGCACCGAATACAACAGGTGTTGACTTTACCGTGAAATGCTGACTTATGAAACCTTCCCCAACACTGCATAGTTAAAAAGTAAGGGAACAATATATATATATAATTGGATAAAAAAAAATAGTAGCTAACACAATGGAATCACAATAACGAGGCTATATACAAGGAGTACCGGTACCGAGTTGTTAGATTACTTGTTAGATATTACTGCATGGTCGGAACTAGAAGCACAAGCATTTCGCTACACTCGCATTAACATCTGCTAACCATGTGTATGTGACCAATAACATTTGATTTGAGTCAATGTGCAGGGGTACGAGGTAGTAATATGTACATGTTGGTTGGGGTAAAAGTGAATAGGCAATCAGCATAGATAATAAACAGGGTAGCCGCAGCACGTGTGAAAGTGTATCTTTGTGAGCGTATGCATTGTGTGTGTGTGTGTATGTATGTAGTGTGTTCCAAGTGTCAGTGTTGTGAGTGTGCATAGAGTCAGTGCACAAAAAGGGGGGGGGTCAATGTAAATAGTCCGGGTAGCCATTTGATGAACTGTTAAGCAGTCTTATTGCTTGGGGATAGAAGCTGTTCAGCAGATGTTTGCAGCTGTAGAACTTTGAGGATCTGATGGCCCATGCCAAATCTTTTCAGCTTCCTGAGGGGGAAGAGGTGTTATCGTGCCCTCTTCACAACTATGTTGGTGTGTTTGGACCATGTTAGGGTTCACATTGTTACAGTATTTATTCTATGCAAAGTAGTGTCATCTGTGCTAACACTTCCTGGTCACCACTGTGTGCCTATTTACATGTGACCAGTGACCTATTAGCCCATGTGAAACATCCCTAGACAGACCACATACACAACACACATGAGTACATAACATGAGCAGTCCAAAATGTCTCCTACACAAATGTCTCTCTCGCTCCCCCTTTCTCCCTCCCTATCTCCCTCAGCGGTGTCAGATGGTAGCAAGAAGCAGAAGAGCGCGGCCAAGAAGAAGCACACACCGAGCAAGGCTGAGGTGATGGGTCTGGTGAGCACCAACCGTCAGGGCGTCAGCAGGCAGGTCCGGCGGCTGCAGGGGCGTCTCGGTCCAGGGAAGAGCAAAGCCACCGTCAAAGACAAGAGGATCAAGTCTGCCGTGGGTGAGTGGCTCAACGCGTTCAGAGGCACAAAGCATTTCTGTGCAGAAAAACAAACACATTAATTTGTGTAGGGAATGGTCTGGTACATATAAATATAGTCTAGTAATTCTATTGCTATGGTCTCTGTTCATGCTATTTCTATGTTCTGGTTGATGTCATGCAACTAGCTAGAATGTTTATTTTTGGGGGGTTGAGGATCAGGCCCTTCTCAGCTATTTGTTGACTTGTGTCTGAAGAAGGAAACTAGTCTGTCTGTGAAACTGGTGTCAGTGTATCAGCTTCCTGGTGTAGTCCAGGGGATTTCAACTCTTACCCTCTGAGATCCGGAGTCTTAATTAATTATACCCACCTGGTGTCCCAGGTCTATTTTTTTTGTAATATTTTATTTAACTTTTTTTGTTGCAGTTAATTATTTAACTTTTTTTTAACCAAAACATTCAGACAAAAACAATAAACAACTTAATATTTACATAAATAGATTTCCACAAACATTAATGACATCACACTTGTTCAGACCCACATGTTCCCATGGTATCCACACCCAATGTTGTTTTTCTTACTTGTAAGACTATACCCTATATGACTTCAAATTGTGTTATGGTGTCCCAGGTTTAAATCAGTCCCTGATTAGAGTGGAACAATGAAAAAATGCAACTGGCTTCGAGGTCCAGAGTTGCATTTGAGGGGACTAGTCGTCTGTGAAACTGATGTCAGTGTACCAGCCTCATGGTCTAGTCCAGGGATCATCTAGATTCAGCCACGTGACAATTTTTACATTTGTTTTTTCTTGAGCAGATGGTCACGGGGTCGAAACATAATTACAAATAATTTATAGGCTGCAAATTAGTGGTGTAAAGTACTTAAGTAAAAATACTTCAAAGTACTACTTAAGTAGTTTTTTGGGGTATCTGTACTTAACCTTAATATTTTAACAACTTTTACTTAAACTCATTCCTAATAAAAATTATGTGCTTTTTACTCCATACATTTTCCCTGACATCCAAAAGTACTCTTTACAATTTGAATGTTTAGCAAGACAGAACATGGTCCAATTCACACACTTATCAAGAGGACATCCCTGGCCATTACTGCTGCCTCTGATCTAGCAGACTCACTATTCACAAATGCTTCGTTTGTAAATGATGTCTGAGTGTTGGAGTGTGCCCCTGGCTATCCGTAAATAAATAAAATAACACATTGTGCCTACTGGTTTGCTTAATATAAGTAATTAGAAATTATTCATCATTTTGATACTTAAGTACACTTGAGTCATTTTCTATTAAGGTGTCTTTACATTTACTCAAGTATGACAATTGGGGACTTTTTCAACCACTGCTGCAAATTGACCGCAAGAAGTCCAAACAGATATAATATTTGACTAAAACATAATAATTTCAAACCTTGCTTACATTTGTATACGATCACATACATTATCTCTTTATTATATGTAGGAATACTTTGGAACTTGAAAATGAAAATCACTTGGAGCTGATTTGCTTTTGTTTTTACAGTCTGTCCAATAATAAAAATGAAACGTGATCAAATCAATAGAATCACACGGGCCGCCAGTTGAGGAACCCTGGTCTAGTCTGTCTGTAAACCTGGTGTCAGCCTCGTGGGCCCGACTCCTTACCATCCTCTTGTCTCCATCTTGTGTTTCCATAGATTATGCGTAGGCCTTCTGTGCAAACTCCTCAGGTCATATCATTTAGTGTCTGTGTCATGGACTTGGTCTTGACCTCTGAACTGTGATGTCATGTCTTTGTGTTTCCAGAGGAGTTCAGGAAGAAGCAGGGGAAGAGCCATCTGAGCGCCAACCTGCTGTACTTCCTGGGGACGGGCTTCAGAGCTACAGACTCCGACACTATGAAGGTAAGAGACAGCCTGACAGTTCAAATGTCATGCCCTCTAACTACTACTACTATGGAGGATAGTTGGTTGAGGTCTTTGGTCCCTGTCATGACTTTTGATTGATTTGGTAAAATAACTGCAGATACATGTGGATTGTGTTCATTAGAATGGAAAAATGTTTTAACAATTTGAAACCGAAAGCAAAAATGTAGTGTTTATTTTATTTTATTGGATAGGTCCTATCCCTGTTTCAGTCCATTTTTCTTCTAAGTGCCTGATGAACGTGCCCCTCTTATGGGTGATTCACATAGTCTTCATCATCTTAATTTCTTAGACTGTCTCCCCTCTTATTCCCCTTCAGATCGTCAACCAGAATTTGGGCCGGCAGTCTCGCCACCGTCCGGACCGCACAGTCAAGAAAGCCTCCAAGGAGAAGTCTGTGTTCACAGAGGATGAGTTCCAACAGTTCCAGAAGGAATACTTTGGCAGAACTGTGGAGCAGGGGAACTAGACAGATTCTAGTTCCAGAGACTTAAGGCTGCGTTCCAGTTCCAGAGGTGTGTGCTTCACACTCCTTGCCATGGATTGCTAATTTCACCATTGTTAAAGGTCCAATGCAGCTGTATTTCAATATCGACTAATTTATGGGTAACAATTAAGTGTCTTACTGTGATTGTTTATTTTTGACCATGTTATTTAAAAACAAAAATACCTTCTTAGCAAAGAGCAATTTCTCAAACAAGTATCTTCCCATGACTGTCTGGGAGTGGTCTGAGTGGGGAGGGAGAACACTATCTGGTATTGGCAGAGAGGTTGGAACTCCCTTATTTACCTCCTGGTGATATCACCAGGCAGGCCAAAACTCCATCTCACCAAAACAGGCTGACATTTTAGGCAGTCTTTTCAAACAGCTTACTCTAAGAGGGCATTTTCACAGTATTATTCCAACCTCCTAGGAGAGGGGGGGAGAAAAAAACAGTAAAATCACATTTTGGACTGCACTGGGCCTTTTAATTCCATGGGAGAATGTGTGTTCAGTTCCAGAGCCAATGAGGACTTGGTAAAGAGATCAGACACTTGACTGACTTTAGTTTTTGTCCAAAGTACTTCACTTTGGACCTGGAATGTGGTACTGCACAACATGGACAACAAGTGACTGTTAAGTGGCCTTGAGGCTCATTCCAAACTTGTTCTATTCATGCAGCAGAAAATAGTCAACTTTCAGAGAAACAAAAGTATTGTTTAAAACGTCATTTTCTATTTGTCTTCAAATCGATTTTCAGAGAATTTCTTGTTTCCTTGTGTTAAAAAGATGAAATCACAATGAACTAGAGTATGCTGTTTTATTAAGTACATTTTCAGAAAATAAATGCCTTGTCCCTTTGATTTGTAAACAATGAATAAAAGTATGTAGAACACTGTCATGAAGCCTACACAAACTGAAGCAGCAGTAGGGGGTGTGACGGTCATAAAAATTGTGTTAGCCGTTAACTGTCATGCAAATCATTGCACTGTTATTTACCATTAACATAAACATGTTTTGTATCTCTGGGCATACGAGTCGCTGATGTGTGTCTTTGGAACCGCTACATTTTAAACGGTAATGATTCCATTTAATATTGACCATCACAAAAATGATCCGTTGTTTAGGTACGTCTTAACTAAGAAACCTAATACAATGTATTTCAAAAGAAGGGAATAGCATATTCTGGGTGTATAGCCCCTGTATGTCAGGCGTACGCTGTTCTGTCTATGCATGATACTCTCACCCACTCAAAGTAATTAGACGGACGAAGATGATGCATAGGGAGGTCAGACAATGTAACCCTGATAATGACGTCACCACAAAGGCAATAGAAATTCCCATCAAACACTTCATTATGCTGTATATGCCATTTAGCAAGACGCTTTCATGCAAAGCGACATGCAGTCATGTGTGCATACATTTTACATATCGGTGGTCCTGGGAATCAAACCCACTACCCTGGTGTTACAAGCGCCGTGGTCTACCAATGGATTGAATTTGAATAAGCTGAATTCTGAGAATAAATGGTGATGCGAGTGCATCTTTAATCAATGGTGTAGACTAGAGAATTCCATTATGAATAGCCCCAACTCTCTTAGGCTGTGTTTACACAGCCACCCTAAAACCCCAAATCTGATTTTCTTTATAGCCAATATTTTTTCTGAATGTCCACACTTGACCCAGATTCACATTCACACTTGATGTAGGCTCTGAAGTAGCACACAGATTTCACTGTTCCTTTAAAATTGGGGGTGGTTGTCATGGTAACGACAGGTTGTAAAAATAGTCTATAATAACTTCTAAGCAAAACAAAATCTTCTCTGAGTGTCCAGACAAGTCGCATATAGAGAGCAATTAATAGTAGTCCTAATGGCGTCTTTTTGTAGACACTATCTCCGTCATGGTTCGTTGGCCAACACCTATTGAACCCTTTCTGTGTTGCCTCACGAGGGCGATGCGCGCAAGTTGGTGGCAGAACACTGGGATTTCTCATAGAACGCCAACAAAAAAATGCTATTTACATGTTGCTAATGAGTGCATTTCACACTACTTTTGAGTTATAATTGGGTTTTAAGTCTCATATAAATGTCCTGCTTAATATGTTTGTATCATTTTCGCAAATCAACTGCATTATACTTAAGCACCTCAACCAGTAAAATGGCTCTTTGGCTAGCTTTTACTACATCCTATGTCAATGAGTGTTAGCATTCTAGCTAAACACTGCTGCATCCAAAATAGTTATTTTGCTAAGATCACAACCAAATATAATCTTAGCAACTCATCAAGCTAGAATTAAAACATAATTGTAAGCGTATGTGAACCCCAAAAAGTTATTTTGTTTACAAGTAATAACGTAAATCTAGGCTATGTTGAATGGGCGCAGGTGGCGATGGCTTTCTTACGACAGCCAAGAGTCGCGTGACATCAGTGTATTGTAAAGGGGTGCATGGGAAAATGAATGGAGTTTTTGGAAGGTTTTTGGATAAACACCGAAAGTAAGGTCTGTGGTAAATGCAGGCTTAGGAGATCTTATACGTTTTGTTCTATGAGAATCTTTATCAGCTAACGTCACTTTTTGTGAATTTTGAAGAATTTATGTAATCATATAAAGCACATAAAAGGCTTCATAATTCATAAAGGTCGTGTTAACTGACGGATATTATCTCATAGAACAAAACGTATAAGATCTCCTAAGCCTGTGTTAACCTCAGACCTTATTTTTCGGCATTTATCCCAAAACTCTATTCTTTGCCAATTCATTTTCCCCATAGGAATGGCTGAACGAAGCAATAGGTAACTCATTTCCGTTTTTTAGGACTACAAGCTGGCGAGCTCTATGAAGGATTGGGTTAGTACCAGGATTGAGATCCACATATGGATGTGGTATAAATCGGAAGTCAAAGATCAGATTCAATAGCTGTGTTTTTTTCACTAGTTGGTCTTTTGACCTATCATCTCTGAAAAATGATCCGACGTAAAAAGATCTGATGTGATTGGTCAAAAGACCAATTAGTGGGAAAAAATATATCTGAATTGGCCTGCCTGTGTAAACGCAGCCTTAATAGCCTACATGGCTCTGGATGGAGGTAGGCTAACATAATTAGAGTGATTAAATATGGTGCAAGCACAGTGAGGTCAAACAATGTAACAGTGAGTTTTAAAGGCATCACACTCCCACCCAGCGACATGTACTAAGAGGTGGGCCATAGAGAATGATAGAGGCCTCTAGCAGCCAAAAGGCAGTTTTAGCATGGGCAGTGTCATTGAGGGATTCCACCCTTTTAAAGTAGTCAACTGGGTGGAGATTCCTATGGGTTGTAGCCTCAATAGCGCTGCCCATGCTGTCACAAAATGGAACAGATATAAAGATGAGTCATCTATCTGTCTCTGGTTAGGAGAATTAGGTCAAGGTCAGGAAAAGGCTTAGCTAAAAACTATCAACGTTTGATGTCAAATTTGACAAAAGCTGTATCCAGTCTAGATATGACCTTATCAAGTGGGTGATCAATCAAGGTGATGATGGAGAAAGACCTGCCTTTATAGGCACTGCCCCCAGAATAAGTAGATCGCAGGTGCAGCACATAAATGAACCAGTCTCCTCTCTGTTGGGAGTAGATCAGTGAGAAACTGCTTTGTGACGAAATACTGACATCTGAAATGGTAAGGGCCTTGTCTTATCTGTGGAATAGTAGGACTCCGAGTCTGGTTTGATTGAACATTTAATGTGTTGACTGAATGAGAATACTTGGAAATTTGGAAATGTACCATTCATGCAGCAGACGGTGGGATATAGGACGCCTTCGTTAGCGGCCGTTAAAAAAAGCTAATCAAACAAAGTAGATATATATATGACTTGTGTTCCAACAGGCCCGTAAGGTTACTAAAATCCGATGTCGCTGTTTTTGCTGCATAATATTTAGAAGTTGTCTAATTACCAAAATATTTAGATTAAAGTAGTAACGGTTATCGAAGTTGTTGGCGATGGATGAAGATACTCAAATTTTAAAATCAATCAGATTGACTGAATTATATCACACAATAAAACATTACTTGCATGGACAAACAAT
This sequence comes from Salvelinus namaycush, assembly GCF_016432855.1. Classification (NCBI taxonomy): domain Eukaryota; kingdom Metazoa; phylum Chordata; class Actinopteri; order Salmoniformes; family Salmonidae; genus Salvelinus; species Salvelinus namaycush. The sequence goes on from NC_052345.1 coordinate 3,684,891, forward strand.
TTAAGTTCAGGCATTTGTTGAAGCTCAGGTAGGCCTATTACATTAAACCAGGAGTGCATCTGGTATTTTATGAACGACTCTTTCACCGATTCGATCACCGACGTTCACCAAAAAATCGTCTCAAAAAGAGCCGTCCGTTTGAGAACGACCCATCACTAGGCAACAGCGCGCAGATACAGTGCGGGTAAACTAATCTAGGCTACATGATGAGATTATTATGGGTAAGAGCGAGAATACTTTTATCAAGCATTGGTTACCAGAATAAGACCCTTAAATGCATGTAATTTTGTCCATGGCATATTTAATTGAAACTGTAGAATTCCATTCATTCCTATGGACGACTGTGCCTACCGGGAGTGCCCATTATGGCTGACCTGTTGATTCAAAGCCTTTCAATGGCCAATAATGCATAACATCAGCAATCCAGGGTTTATATTCATTAATGATTTGGTCCCATATTCCTAGAATGCAATGACTACATCAAGCTTGTTGGCTGCATTTGCTATTTGTTTTGGTTGTTTCAGATTATTTTGTGCCCAATAAATTATGGTAAATAATGTATTGTCAGTTTTGTGAATAAAGTTTCTGAACACTTCTACATAATGTTGATGCTAATAAGTATATATAATCCTGTATAATGAGTAAGAAAGTTTGTACAAATATCATACCCCCAAGACATGCTAACCTCTCACCAATAACAGGGGAGGTTAGCATTTTTTTGAGGGGGAGTATTTGTTATCATTCACACTTCATTCAAGAATAGGTAATCATGGTAGCATCCACATTATGTAGAAATGTTCAGACACCCAGTCCCACTCCCCCAACAGTCTTCACCTCTGGTGCCCCACCCAATGAATTGCTTTCTGGGCAACCCTGAGGAGAGTGACCCCCTGATGAGATGGAGAATTGGTTCGCCCTCTGTATCTCCGATACACTTGACCCAGGGGTTGGTGAAGGCAGGGTAAGACACTGTCCATAAATCAAGAGATTCAAATCAACCCACCCCCTCTGCCCTCAGAACAGCTTCAATTTGTCAGGCTATGGACTCTACAAGGTGTCGAAAGCGTTCCACAGGCATGCTGTCCCATGTTGACTCCAATGGTTCCCATAGTTGTCTGGATGTCCTTTGGGTGGCAGAGCATTATTGTTACACCGGAAACTGTTGCGTGTGGGAAAAACCCATCACTGTTAATTCTTGACACAAACCGGTACGCCTTGCACCTACTACCAAACCCTGTTCAAAGACACTTAAATATTTTGTCTTACATTCACCCTCTGAATGGCACACATACACAATCCATGTCTCAAGGCTTGAAAATCCTTATTTAACTTGACTCCTCCCCTTCATCTACACTGATTTGAAGTGAATTTAACATGTGACATCAATAAGAGATCATAGCTTTCACCTGGTCAGTCTGTTTGGAGAGAGCAGGTGTTCATAATGTTTTGTATACTCAGTGTACATGGTCTTAAATTCCTTTCTGTTTGAGCTGTATTTTCACGTTGTCTCCCATTGACATCAATGCATGGCTAAGTGAACATTCTACTTGAGTAGAAGTTACATTTCTCCCCAGAGTGCATGGTCTCTGAAATGACTTGAATAACGTTTTTACTCCTCTCAGGCCACCTGCTATTGTTGACAGAGAGGAGTCCAGTTTGGCTACACAGGAAATTTGTACGGTGAGACAAAATTTAAATCATCACAGTAACAGCTCTAAATACTGTCTAAGATTTTCACTTCATTCTTAAAGGATTGGTTTTCTACTGGGTACATTAAGTCTACCTGGGTTCAGTTGTGCATCAGAATGGCTACCACGTTTCATAGTCAAATTTATTGTTGTGAACCAAATCATTAAAAGAAAATAGGTTTAGTCATGTTCATTTCACTGAATCTCTCAATGGGACTTGTAAAAGTGTCCCATATAACTGCACCGGGGACTAGTCAGTTGTTATATGGCAGTGTTTCCCAACCCTGGTCCTCCAGTACCCCCAACAATACAGTGTTGTAGCCCTGTACAAACACACCTCATTCACCTCATCGAGGGCTTGATGATTAGTTGAATCAGTGTGTGCGTATCAAATGTCATTTATATAGCCCTTCTTACATCACCTGATATATCAAAGTGCTGTACAGAAACCCAGCCTAAAACCCCAAACAGCAAGCAATGCAGGTGTAGAAGCACAGTGGCTAGGAAAAATTCCCTAGAAAGGCCAAAACCTGGGAAGAAACCTAGAGAGGAACCAGGTTATGAGGGGTGGCCAGTCCTCTTCTGGCTGTGCTGGGTGGAGATTATAACAGATCATAGCCAAGATGTTCAAATGTTCATAAATTACCAGCATGGTCAAATAATAATAATCACAGTAGTTGTCGAGGGTGCAACAAGTCAGCACCTCAGGAGAAAATGTCAGTTGGCTTTTCATAGCCGATCATTGAGAGCATCTCTACCACTCTTGCTGTCTCTAGAGAGTTGAAAACAGCAGGTCTGGGACATGTAGCACATCTGGAGAAGAGGTCAGGGTTCCATAGCCGCAGGCAGAACAGTTGAAACTGGAGCAGCAGCACGGCCAGGTGGCCTGGGGACAGCAAGGAGTCATCATGGCAGGTAGTCCTGAGGCATGGTCCTTGGGCTCAGGTCCTCTGATAGAGAGCATACTTAAATTCACATAAGACAGGAGAAATACTCAAGATATAACAGACTGACCCTAGCCCCCCAACACAAACTACTGCAGCATAAATACTGGAGGCTGAGACAGGAGGGGTCAGGAGACACTGTCCAGGGTTACAATAAAAATGTACTATTGGGGGGTACTGGAGGACCAGGGTTGGGAAACACAGCATAACAACTGACTCTGTCGTCCCCGGTGCATGGTGTTATCCAGTTGATGCAGAAAAACCTGCTTTTCTATGGACTGCCCTCCGAATAGTAGATTGATGCACACAAAATAATCTCTCCTATTGTGAGTGGAGAAAGGAGAGGAAGTGTATGAGGTAAACCGTGCTTTATGACAAGACAAATATCCAGAGAAATTGACAGTAGAATACTGGTATTTCTGAGATGGCAAAGGTAAGGGACTTTTTCATTTACCTGTGGAGTTTTATGACAGAAGTGCAATTGATAAGCTTATAACTTTAAGTCGAAACTAACATTGTGCAGCAAGTGTTTGAAAGATGTTTGTAGCTGTCTTTTGTGTCACAAGAAATGCATTTTGTTTTTCATACAATCTAAATGCAAAAAGTCAGACTGAAAGTGAAAGGGATGGAATGGCAAGGCTCAGTGTCAACAGCTGAAATATGTCTCGTCCAACTGGATAGACAAGGCAATTACATCCTGGGTTCCTTCTCCACTGCAAAATAAAACAAAGCATTTTTAGACAGATTTAAAACTATTGCATTGATAACATTTTACTTAAGAAAAATTATGCATTTATGGTAGTTGTGTTTTGGGGCTATCATGATGGAACATTCCTAGTGGGAGTTCCTGGAAAGAGTACTTACGTAGGTGCTCAGTTGGTCTTTGTTGGAGGGAGAGCAGGCTGGGCAGGTAACAGGCTGGGTAGATTACAGTCATACCTGAGTTTTCTGAAAGGCCAAGAGTTGTTGCCTGACTAGTATACAGAGTATCTTTTGCCCAATGAAAGTATTTATGTCAACGTCCTGTTTGTTATTTTCTGTACAAGGTTTATTGGCCAATTCGTCCTGTCTGTCTCAATGTCCGATCAGCCGCCTCGGCTTCTATTTCAAACCCACCCATACGGTCTTAACCCCCCCCCCCCTCCCTTTCCACCCACAGCCTCCACCTATGGTGCCCCACTCCAGGAACATCTGTAATAGCAAGCCTGAGGAGAGTGAGCCCCAGAGGAGATGGAGCTATGGTCCCTCTCCCTCAGACCCATCTGGCCCAGGGGTTGGTGAAGGCAGAGTAAGAGACTGTCAACCATTGACAACATGAGCCCTGGTCAAAAGAAGTCCACTATGTAGGGAATAGGGTGCCATTTGGGACCTTATTCCCTATATAGTGCACTACTTTTGACACAGCTATTGACTTGCATTCCTTACTATTTCAACTGCAGTTTTACCTATGACATGACTTACCTGACTTTATCCTCTTGGCCCCCTGGGGAGCATAGGACATCCACCATGGCTCTCCACCTCACTCTTCTGTGAGAGACCTATGGTTTGAAATATACATTGACTCAAATTCATTTATATTTGAACTGCAGTGGTATACTACGATGTACAGTATATAACTGGCACAGCCCAGAAGCTGCCCCCTGTGGCCCAGAATAAGTCATAGCTGAAAGAGTCCTCCACAAGAAGGTGGTTGTGACCCTCATGATGGAGTGTCTGAATTCATTAAGGCATCTCATCTGATGCAGCAACATGCATTCTTCTCTTTTAATTTGCTCTCATACAGTATGAATCTTAACACCCACCCATACATTCTTCACCCACTCCCCCCCCCCCCCCCCCCCCCCCCCACAGCCTCCACCTCCAGTGCCCCACCCCAGGAAAGTCTATGTTGGCAAGCCTGAGGAGAGTGAGCCCCAGAGGAGATGGAGCTATGGTCCCTCCTCTCCCTCACACACAACTGGTCCAGGGGTTGATAGAGGCAGGGTAAGAGACTATCCATTATTCAATGGATTGGATTCAACCATTGACAACCAGTCAGGTCACTCGTGATACAAGTCAGTATTCAATGTCCATCCATGTCTGAGGATGTTGGGAAATGAAGTGGAACCTGGCCACTGGGGCAACAATGAGCGCTGTTACCTTCAAGAAGGTTTCAGTTTTGCTAGGACGTTGGGGATGGCGTATGGGCGTAAGCATCTGCGGCTGCATGTTCGAATCCAACGATAAAGTTGTTTTTTCTACATTTTTGTTTTAAGCCTTAACCATTTGGAGTTAATGCCTAACCTTAACCTTAAACAATTCAATGTTTGATGTTTGAGGAACATGGATGAACGTCTAATTCTGACGTGAGACAGGGCTGGTAGAGACGTGTGAAATGCCTTTCTTGAAGGTCTAACCCCAACAATGCAGAAATCAATAACAATGTCATACTAAAAATAACAAGGTAGAACCAAAAACACACGATATAAAGGAAGCATACGATATACAGGCGACTTTCTCTGTAAGCAAGAACTTCACTGAACTTTCTGTTTTCCCCGTTAACACTAAAAACGTTTCTCTCTACTGTTTGAATTGTGATTGAATCAACACAATATTAGCCACTTTCATTGCAACATACCGAAATGAAATGAACCACGCAAGAGTAAATGGCTTGTTTTGAGGTACATGTAGCGACGTGTGCACATTTGTAAATGTGTTCAAAACTAGCAAAGGATAATTAGCTATTAGCCCAGTTCTAGGTAATTTGTAGTCGGCAATGGGGGAGTGATTGCTTCCTACAAGAGCACAAAACGTGTGCCTTTCTGGATATCTTTGGAAAGCTAGCTTTTTTTTGTCTTAAAGGGGCAGTGTTGTATTTTGAGACAGGTATGAATAAGCTAAGTAGCCACTAGGCAGAGTGTAGCATCAGTGAGAATGTCTGGTCTGCTGAGCGCAGAACACTGAGGCTGTACCCACTTTAGTTTTAAGTGGTAAAGTAGGCTACTGTGGCTATTTCATTATAATGAAGGCCTACTAGAGGGGCTTACAATGGAGATGATGTATCCCATTATATTTTAACATGGAAATGGCTGTTCTATTATTCAGCCTACACTAGCAGCTAATGTGTGGTGTTCAATGTAGGCCTACATTCCATGAGACTTTTGAAAGAAACATGCAGGGCTTAACCTGTTTATCCACTTGTCCTTCAGACAAGGAGGTGACTGAAAATGCTGTGGTGTTTGATGCAAGAAACCACATCGTCACTATGTGGCTCTCGCTTTGATGTCAAGCGCATCTACTCACGACCGTTCATGCTGTAAACACAGTCCAGTTCAAAGTGAATGGCACAGGTCCATATATGGCAATGGTCTGTTTGCATATAGGCCTACTGCAGCTCTGATTTGGTTATGGCGCACGGGGTCTGTGTAGAGTATGGGTCGTGCCTGTCAATGCTATAGAATTCTACTTTGACGCGTTCTGCCTACAACAATCTCTTGCATAGTTAGTTTTTTGTTTCGGTATGTTAAATTAAAAGTGGCTAATATTGTGTTGATTTGATCACAATTCCCACAGTAAAGGGGAAATGTTGATATGTAACACTAAGGGGAAAAACTCTAGAAAATTGAGTGATGTTCAATCTCATGCTTCTCTGTGTGCACTGATATTTCTTCTGTGCTGCATTCCCGGGGGAGCTACGTGCTAGTGCAGGCATGCAGCTCAGAGGGAACATCGGTCCTGAATACAAAGTGTTATGTTTGGGGCAAATCCAACACACACAACACATCACTGAGTACCACTCTTCATATTTTCAAGCATGGTGGCTGCATCATTTATGGGTATGCATGTCATCGGAAAAGACTAGGGATTTCTTAAAATAAAAAGAAATGGAATAGAGCTAATAACAGGCAAAATCTTAGAGGAAAACCTGGTTCAGTCTGCTTTTCAACAGAGACAAATTCTCCTTTTGAGCAGGACAATAACCTAAAACACAAGGCCAAATATACACTGGAGTTGCTTACCAAGACTACTTTGAATGTTCCTGAGTAGCCTACTGTAGTTTTTGCTTAAATCTATGGCAAGACTTGAAAATGGATAGGGGTGTGAATACTTTCTGAACGCACTGTGTACAAAACATTATGAACATCTGCTCTTTCCACTACATAGACTATCCAGGTTAAATCTATGATTCCTTATTGATGTCACTTGTTAAATCCACTTCAAACAGTGAAGGGAGGCGGGGGGACAGGTTAAATAAGATTGTTTTAAATGTCTTGAGACATGGATTGTGTACAGTCATGGCCAAAAGTTTTGAGAATGACACAAATATTAATTTTCACAAAGTCTGCTGCCTCAGTTAGTATGATGGCAATTTGCATGTACTCCAGAATGTTATGAAGAGTGATCAGATGAATTGCAATTAATTGCAAAGTCCCTCTTTGCCATGCAAATGAACTGAATCTCCCAAAAACATTTCCACTGCATTTCAGCCCTGCCACAAAAGGACCAGCTGACATCATGTCACTGATTCTCTCAGAAACACAGGTGTGAGTGTTGACAAGGACAAGGCTGGACATCACTCTGTCATGCTGATTGAGTTCGAATAACAGACTGGAAGCTTCAAAAGGAGGGTGGTGCTTGGAATCATTGTTCTTCCTCTGTCAATCATGGCTACCTGCAAGGAAACGCATGCCGTCATCATTGCTTTGCACAAAAAGGGCTTCATATTGCTGCCAGTAAGATTGCACCTAAATCGACCATTTATCGGATCAAGAACTTCAAGGAGAGCGGTTCAATTGTTGTGAAGAAGGCTTCAGGGTGCCCAAGAAAGTCCAGCAAGCGCCAGGACCGTCTCCTAAAGTTGATTCAGCTGCGGGATCGGGTCACCACCAGTACGGAGCTTGCTCAGGAATGGCAGCAGGCAGGTGTGAGTGCATCTGCACGCACAGTGAGGCGAAGACTTTGAGGGTGGCCTGGTGTCAAGAAGGGCAGCAAAGAAGCCACTTCTCTCCAGGAAAAACATCAGGGACAGACTGATATTCTGCAAAAGGTACAGGGATTGGACTGCTGAGGACTGGGGTAAAGTAATCCATTCATGTGTGGGGTTGCTTCTCAGCCAAGGGAGTGGGCTCTCACAATTTTGCCTAAGAACACACCATGAATAAAGAATGGTACCAACACATCCTCCGAGAGCAACTTCTCCCAACCATCCAGGAACAGTTTGGTGACGAACAATGCCTTTTCCAGCATGATGGAGCACCTTGCCATAAGGCAAACGTGATAACTAAGTGGCTCAGGGAACAAAACATCGATATTTTGGGTCCATGGCCAGGAAACTCCCCAGACCTTAATCCCATTGAGAACTTGTAGTCAATTCTCAAGAGGCGGGTGGACAAACAAAAACCCACACATTCTGACAAACTCCAAGCATTGATTATGCAAGAATGGGCTGCCATCAGTCAGGATGTGGCCCAGAAGTTAATTGACAGCATGCCAGGGCGGATTGCAGAGGTCTTGAAAAAGAAGGGTCAACACTGTAAATATTGACTCTTTGCATCAACTTCATGTAATTGTCAATAAAAGCCTTTGACACTTATGAAATGCTTGTAATTATACTTCAGTATTCCATAGTAACATCTGCCAAAAATATCTAAAGACACTGAAGCAGCAAACTTTGTAAATTAAAATTTGTCATTCTCAAAACTTTTGGCCACGACTGTATGTGTCCCATTCAGAGGGTGAATGGGCTTGACAAAAGTTAAGTTTTTCAAGATCAACAGTTTCCTGTGTGTATCAAGAATGGTCCGCCACCCAAGGACATCCAGCCAACTTGACACAACTGTGGGAAGCAGCGGAGACTAGATGAATTGAGGCTGTTCTGGGGGCAAAAGGGGGGAGGGGGTACAACTCAGTATTAGGAAGCTGTTCTTAATGTTTTGTACATTGTGTATATAACAATGGTGTGACACTATTTTATTTTTTTCTTACTGATGTCTTAGAAGCCAGGCACAGCCCAGAAACCACCCCCTGTGGCCCAGAATAGGTGGTCGGTGGGAAGGAATCCTCCAGAAGGTGGTTGTGACCCTCAGGATGGGGGGAGTGTGTCTGAATTCATTAAGAAGGTATCTCATCTGGTGCAGCAATGCACTTCTCTTTCATTTGCTCTCATATACAGTGAGAGTGAATCCCAACTTCCACTTATGTCCCATTTTCTCTGTCTCCCACTGACATTTAACGTACAACTAAGTGGAAATTCGTCTTGAGCGGAAGTTAGGATTTACGTCAAAGTGCACTCTCTGAATATTATTGAATGTTATTTCAGTTTGAAGCTAAAGAGGACCAGAACAAGCAGCTGGTGGTGCGTCGTCCTCTTGGCCCGCCTGCCGTCATTGACAGGGAGGACTCCGATCCCCCTCTCTATGAAAGGGTTTTGGCTGCGCAGGAAACTCGTACGGTGAGACAGACGGAGAAAACAGATGTTTAACACTAAGCTTAATTCAAATAATCGTGTATTGGTCGCGTACACAGTTTAGAAGATGTTATGTTACTAGCTCCTAACAATGGAGTATAATGCCAAACAAATAAGGATTGTCTCAACGAATCCAATTAACAACCCAAATAACACTGGAACAGTAATCCAAATGCAATCTATATGTATGTATACCGGGATAATTTACACAATATACTGTATACTAAGAATGACCGAGTACAGCAGTAGCTCACTGTAATATATCTATGTCAAGAATCCAGTATATAATACATGTGGTGTGTAACAACAATGTACAGTAGAAATATTAGAATGAGCTATACGGAGAATAAATACTGTGATCTTAAAACTAATACTTGGTTTTCCGAGCTGTACATTGTTCTTCCAGTTTGGGTCGCCTGCCGTCGTTGACAGAGAAGAATCCAATGACTATATCTATGAAGAGGTTTTTGTTACGCATGAAACTCATACGGTATGACAACTAAAGGGATCAGTCAGCCAGCTACAAATACTGTTTAAGTTATTCACATTATACTTAAAAGGTTAGCTAACATGCTAACTAGTTGCAAAGTAGCAAGTAGTTGCAAAGTTGTCTGAGGCGATTTGAACATGCAACTTTTGGGTTGCTCAACATTCACTTTATACGCCAACCCATCCATCCTCCTTTAGTTTTTGCCTTAAGTAACCTTCTGTCTTATGTAACCATACCAAACATTACATATCATATACAATTGAGTGCCCCTGATTTTCGTTTACTATGTTACGTCTAGTCTGAGACCAGCCTGATTTCCCAGGCCCAGATTAAGCTTAGTCCATGATTTTTATTTTTTATTTTTAATAATGCTTTTTACAAATGTTTACTCTTGCCCAGAGCAATTTAAAGTAGTGAGTGCATAAAAATAAAAAAAATCTTCATTGGAATCAAACCCACAACCCTGGCGTTGCAAGCACCATGCTCTACCAACTGTGCTACACGGGACCATTCTCAATGGAGATTCTCTTTTGAAAGAGTTTTTAATCCAGGACTAGGCTTGATCTTAATCTGGGAAACCGGCCCGACGTGTCATACTTTATTACAGGTCAAACAAAGTGTCCTGAAAATAAGTTTATTGTATTTCTATTGTTTTAGGTTGCAGTTCAACAACGGATATGTGCAACCTATGATCACTATGTAAGGCCACCTCCTCCATTGCCGTTAAAGCAGTCACTCCCTCTGAAAGGCAGAATCAAAACACTCTCAATAAGCAGCGTTAGTGAAGAGGAACAAGAAGATAACATCAAGGTATTCCAAGTATGACTGAGAACCTGCTCCGTGATGATTCCCCTGGGTATAGATCTAGGATCAGCTTCCACTTCCCCCGTCCTAACAGTAACAATTAGTGGGGGAAATATGCTAAACTGATCCACGATCAGAATTTACTGAAATTCACCATACACCGTAAAACCTAACCTAAACAGCCCTAACTGGTCAAAAGACAGGAATGAAAACACAACCACTAGCGGCTGTTGGGCCTATGTATAACCATGAACAGCTCAACTAAGCTGTCAGGCATCAATACATTGTGTATTATACACTGCTCAAAAAAATAAAGGGAACACTAAAATAACACATCCTAGATCTGAATGAATGAAATATTCTTATTAAATACTTTTTTCTTTACATAGTTGAATGTGCTGACAACAAAATCACACAAATTATCAATGGAAATCAAATTTATCAACCCATGGAGGTCTGGATTTGGAGTCACACTCAAAATGAAAGTGGAAAACCACACTACAGGCTGATCCAACTTTGATGTAATGTCCTTAAAACAAGTCAAAATGAGGCTCAGTAGTGTGTGTGGCCTCCACGTGCCTGTATGACCTCCCTACAACGCCTGGGCATGCTCCTGATGAGGTGGCGGATGGTCTCCTGAGGGATCTCCTCCCAGACCTGGACTAAAGCATCCGCCAACTCCTGGACAGTCTGTGGTGCAACGTGGCGTTGGTGGATGGAGCGAGACATGATGTCCCAGATGTGCTCAATTGGATTCAGGTCTGGGGAACGGGCGGGCCAGTCCATAGCATCAATGCCTTCCTCTTGCAGGAACTGCTGACACACTCCAGCCACATGAGGTCTAGCATTGTCTTGCATTAGGAGGAACCCAGGGCCAACCGCACCAGCATATGGTCTCACAAGGGGTCTGAGGATCTCATCTCGGTACCTAATGATGACAGTCAGGCTACCTCTGGCGAGCACATGGAGGGCTGTGCGGCCCCCAAAGAAATGCCACCCCACACCATGACTGACCCACCGCCAAACCGGTCATGCTGGAGGATGTTGCAGGCAGCAGAACGTTCTCCACGGTGTCTCCAGACTCTGTCACGTCTGTCACATGTGCTCAGTGTGAACCTGCTTTCATCTGTGAAGAGCACAGGGCGCCAGTGGCGAATTTGCCAATCTTGGTGTTCTCTGGCAAATGCCAAACGTCCTGCACGGTGTTGGGTGTTAAGCACAACCCCCACCTGTGGACGTCGGGCCCTCATACCACCCTCATGGAGTCTGTTTCTGACCGTTTGCGCAGACACATGCACATTTGTGGCCTGCTGGAGGTCATTTTGCAGGGCTCTGGCAGTGCTCCTCCTGCTCCTCCTTGCACAAAGGCGGAGGTAGCGGTCCTGCTGCTGGGTTGTTGCCCTCCTACGGCCTCCTCCACGTCTCCTGATGTACTGGCCTGTCTCCTTTTATTTTTTTGAGCAGTGTATTATTTACATACATGTGGGTTTGTTACATACAGAACCTCCAAAGAATCATCACTAATGACAATTTGACCACAACCATTTGTCAAATTCACATTTCACTCTTTCATTTGATTCTTCCATCAGGATGCAGATTGTCTGATGGAATGGTGGGAGAAGGTGAAAAGTGAACGTGAGCATCACAGCCTCAAAATGTACTTTGTAATTTCCAGCATAGTTTAGGTGTGACTTTAATATTTTCCTATGCCTTTTAGCATGGAAAGATCTGTCTAATGACCATAAACTGGCCAAGAAGGGAGAAGCAAAGTAAGTTATTTAGTTTAGACCCAGCTAACAATGTTTTGTACATTTGAATATTCTGTCACTAACCACCCTCCATACTAATGACCTTCTATATCTAGACTGTTCAAAGAGAAAGCCCAGCGGTTCCAGAATTCATTGCAGTTGTACAACCTCCTCCTGACTAAGCATGGGGAGACCCTAAAGAACCACATCATTAACCTCATCAGCATCGCAGACAACTTAGACAAGGTAGGAGTACTATAGACTACTGCACAGGCAACATAGACAGGGTAGGCGCATGATGACCTACTGTACAGACTACTTAGACAAGGTAGCACTATAGTCTAGTGTACAGACAACTTAAACAAGGTAGGAGCACTATAGACTACTACTGTACACACTTGTAATGCCTTTGATTTTTAATGTAAGCCTGTAACTAACATCAATTACCCCCAAGCAGATGATTTAAATACAATTCTACAATTCCATTAGATTTAATTCAATTCAACAATTTAATTCTATCCAAGGTTTCCAAGGGAACCAAGATTGCTGGCATCACCGGGGGCGCCACGGGGGCGGTTGGAGGGGTGGCGGCTGCGGCAGGGGTGATCCTCGCCCCCTTCACGCTAGGGGCATCACTGGCCTTGACAGTGGTCGGTGTCGGTGTAGCTGCAGCTGGAGGGGTCACAGGGGCCTCTGCAGCTATCGCTAACAAAGTGAGCTGTTAGAATCCAAACACAATCACACTTTATTTATAGAGCATTTGAAGGATGATGGCACACTTAATATATTAATATGGTTCCTGCTTGATTGGACAGACACCAGGAATTTCACTTGGCCTGGGAGCAAAGTTGGTTTCCCATGCAACTCACTCAGATAAATTCACTAAGTGTTCCATTCGGAACTTAGATACTTAAAAGAATGTTGAAGTACTGTGCATAACATCACTGTCCAACTCCTCTTCATTCCAGGAAGTAAATTCTTCATCTCTTTTAGGTGAGCAGTGCACAGGACAGGAAGAAGATTGAGCTGATCCTCCAGGACTACCTGGCCCTGATGGGTGACATTGAAGCCTGCTTGAGGTTCATCAACGCGGGCTTGGAGCACCTGAGGAAGCACAACCTCTCAACCCTCCAGGAAGTCGACACAGAGGCCGTCAGAGTGGTCAGGTATGATCTTAATATACTGCATTTACTTTTGTCTGGAAATATATTGACTTTATTTTTAAAATATTTGCATGTTTTTAAACCTTAACCTAAACCAGGGTGGCCATAGTGACAGGAGTGGGTAGCTCCAGTGCCATAGATGCCAGCAGTAAGGCATCGGGGATGCTCCAAGGCTTCGCTCTGGGCATGGATATCTATTTTACCCAGAAGAAGGATGGCAAAGGTGGCCCGACGCTGAAGAAGGGATTGGAGTCCAAGTTTGGGAAAAAGATACGCGAAGTGGCTCAGCAGCTGAATGAAGGGCTGGATGAAGTGATCAAGGTCAAATATGAGCTAGTTAAAAATAATCTCATCCTCTGAAGAAAGGGAAAGGGGGATACCTAGTCAGTTGCTCAACTGAAATGTGTCTTCCGCATTTAACCCAACCCCTCTGAATCAGAGAGGTGTGGAGGGCTGCCTTAATCGACAGCCCTACACACACAAAAATGTGTTTTCCTCAAGGCTTCTTTGGGAAGGGTGATGATTCCAGTGATAATTAAAATGTTGGGGTGGCGGCTCATTGGACTTGATGTTATGCGATTACATGATTATGATCAGTGTCTTGTGAATTGAGTGGTTGACGGTCAGTAGTTCTCAATTCTCTCCTCAGGGACCCTGAGCTGTTCCAGCGCTAGCGTAGTTGATTCTGTTAGACACAATAGTAAAACCTATGGAATTTAAAAAATATAACATTGCTATAAAACCAGAATAAAATAACCTTTTGATAACCTGTTTCTTTACAGAACCAATCATTCTCCATGAAGTTTCTATAAATAACCATAAGGGTTCTATATAGCCCCAAAAAGGGTTGTAACCATAGCGGAACCCTTTGTCTAAAACATTTTATTAATGGTTATTTACAGAATATTTTGGTACGTTGTCTACCAGGTTTCAGTTGTGTATCATAGAATCACTAAAACAATTTCCATTGTCAAATCTATTGTCATATAAACCAATGTTGTGAATAAATAATTAGAAGACATCATTTTTTTTCAAATTTCAATTAGTGTCTCAATGGGCCTTGTAGGACTGTATATTATAACTGATAATGTACTCTCCGGTGCAATGATCAGGGCCAGCCCTCCCTTTCGGCAAGATTAGGCCCGGCACTTGATTTTTGGGGAGGCATTTTGACAATTGGCTGCCGCCCTCCGGCGCCCCTGATCCGCTACTACACCGCCCGCTGCAGCCCAGCTCATAGCGTTGCTGCTGTTCCCGCCCCATTCCTGCTTCTCCCGAATCCCACTAACCTTGGTGGTGATGTGTTTATGGGATTATCCAATTGTGAAAAATTTATAAAAATGAATCTGCCAATTTAAATGTTTTTTTTAAATATATTTGTGTGTGTGACAAACGATTAGTGATTAAGGCAGTAGCGTACCCTGTTAGTAGCTAGCTAATAGTGGATATGAATTTAGCTAAACGTAATCTATAGAGTTTAAACAATTTGTTACCACGTCTAAAACTGAGAAAAGAGGCACAATCTCTGAACCAAAGACATTTACTGGTGCAATATATCAGCATGCAGCACTGTCCATCAGCCGGTGTGGAGAATGACAGGCCATTCATTCGCCGAAAACGACGAGCCCCGGTTCGCTGATTCTAGCAGCGAAGAGGGCAAACCGGAGGAGTCCCGAGCCATGCACTTCCACCGATGATGACAGTTCTCTGTCTGGACCAGAACAGGTGGTCGCACCAGGCCTAGCCACACCTCCAAACAATGCCGGCGAAGACCATATCTTGGACCCGGACTCAGATTCGTCGCTCCCCGTCCCCGATGACAGTTGTGGTGCTGCTGCTAAATCCGACTCCCAGACAAAAAAACATAAAAGATCCCTGTGAGTGGCCAAAATATATGAATGGATCTTTACGGGTTATGTTAGTGCAGGCTGGACCACATCGGGATAAATAGGGGTATTTCCCAAGAGATTAGGGTAAACGAAAGTTTTCGGTGGCCCACTACAATAGGAGGATGGCGAACGGGGGGAGAGTGGAGCGACCAAGGTTTGTCTATTCCAAGTAAAACGACGCAGCCTTCTGTTTTTGCTCCTTTTGCTGCAAACAGAATTACATATATAATTGGAGCTTATTTCTTCATCTTCCAAAAAAGAAGAGGTAAACCTACCTGTTTGACAGACACAACTATCCTCCATAGATGTCGGTATAGCCAAATACTTCAATACTGTCGCATGCACTGATTAAATACCTCCGTGTCTGGGAAGGGCTTGGTGTGTTTGACTAAAACCAAGGCTCGAATTAAGTGAGGGTGTCACATACCCTTTGTTAAAGGGCAAAAATTATATATATTATTTGCTTTATATTTTGAAATACATAAAATGTATCCAGATGATATCAAGCGTTCTATAACAATGCTTAACTCGGTCATGCCTTATGGGGATATATTAATTCCTCTCTATGACAATCTGAAGCTAAACTGCAGCCAACAATATTCGAGGAGATATAAAAAAAAAGAACTTTACTATTCTGTCCCTATTAATTTAGCTTTTCTCTTTCTGAGAAAAATATGTTTGTTTAAAACCAGGCAGCTTTTAGGGAAGCAATTCTGTTGTTGGGTTATACAACTGAAGAGTAGCCAGCAGTTGAAGTTGACCGGTTTCTGTGAGCTTTTGTCTGTGTGGAAAGGTAACTTTTGAAAGTGCCATAAGAATGTCTAAGATGTAATTATTTTTGTCTCACCTAGGGTGGCAGAGCTTCCGGGGCATTAGTGATTTTATCAATGTAATCAGATTAAAAAATATTAGGCTATATTATTGACATTGAACTGTTTTATATAGCCTATTAACGAGATGTTTAATTTGTAGCTTAGGCCTATTAATTGGGCTGCTATTATGTTCTGTTCCTTCTGACTTTTAGCTGAGAATTTTTGTCTCGCCTAGGGCAGCAGAACGTCCAGGACCGGCCCTGGGCATGATCATGTTGTGGCTCAAGTTAATGAAGTAGAACGTTTGATGCCCTCCGAAAAGTAGATCTAAGCACACAAAATAATAATGATCTTCTATTGTGAGTAGAGAGAGGAAGTGTATGAGAGAAACAGTGCTTTGTGACAAGACAATTCTCCAGGGAAGTTCAGACAGGAGTATAGTTGTACATCTGTGATGGCAAAGGTAAGGGCCTTTTTGTATTTACCTGTGGAGTTTTGTGTCTCTGAGTCTGGTATGATTTAGCCCCCAATGCATAGCCTCAAAGGAATGAGCAGACTTCATGAAAGTTTATTTTGTTCAAAAAGTACATACGTCTTTGCCCCAACATACTTTATTATTTGTGCTCACTTAGGGATTTATGTTAAACCTTGTATTGACTACATTAACCAAACATAAATTAATGCATTGCAAAAATAATTTTAAAAAAAATGTATAAGTAGGGCCCTGTGTTTTATGACATGATGCCTGATTTTAATGCTGCATTTTCAGCCTTACTCAGACAATTGCTTCAATTCTTTTTATGTATGGTGCTGGACAATCTGACATAAAAAGAAAAGGAGGACAGTTTGATCAAAAAGCTTTAAATGAAGGTTAAAATCCAGGCATGTCATATGATGGCGCAAACCACAAGGCCCTATTTTTAAGACACGCCCACTTGTGTGTGACACTGTCAGAGTGAAAGTGAGAAGGATGCAAGGTATTACTAATGATTCATTCCAAGTTGCACAACTCAACAGCCTAAATGTGTCTTGACTCTTGTCCAAATGGATAGACGGGCAACATCCAGGGTTCTTCCTCCACTGCAAAAGACAAATAAAGCATGTACAGAAAGCAGATTATCAACTGTTGTCAAGCACACCTGGGTCAGAAAATATGATTGCCTTCCTCAATAGCAGGCAGCGATTTCTACTAGATGAAAAGCCAAAATTAGTTTGACATCCTGGCATTTGAAGCATACTCAATTCGAAGTGGGACATACAATAAAATGTTATTTCCGCATACCCCAAAATACTACTATTTAGAACTCAACTACAGTTATTCAGCAGGTGCTTCATCTCTGTCCGGCTCCTTACTATTCACCGTTATAAACATGACAGTATCGATTTAAAGAAGTGTTTGCTTTTAACCTTTCCACCTTAGCTACTTTTTGAGTGTGTGGCAGATTCATCCCCCCACAGCTTCCACCTCTGGTGCGCCACTCCAGGAACATCTATATTGTCAAGCCTAAGGAGAGTGAGCCCCAGAGGAGATGGAGCTGTGGTCCCCCCTCTCCCTCAGTCACACTTGGCCCAGGGGTTGGTGGAGGCAGAGTAAGATTGGATTCAACCATTGTCAACATACCGTACATCAAGTTGAATTCCTTTATATTTGAACTGCAGTTTTAACTATGACATGACTTACCTGACTTCATCCTCTTGGTCCCCTGGGGAGTTTTATATGATATGACACATAATGACATGACACATAACATGTTAAGAATGTTTCTGCATATGTACCAAGATGATCAAATAAACCTTAAATAAACCGTGCTTCTACACCTGCATTGCTTGCTGTTTGGGGTTTTAGGCTGAGTTTCTGTACAGCACTTCGAGATATTAGCTGATGTACGAAGGGCTATATAAAAAAACTTGATTTGATTTGATTAACCAGGGTGGCCAAAGTGACAGGAGTGGGTAGCTCCAGTGCCATAGAGGCCAGCAGTAAGACATCGGGGGTGCTCCAAGGCTTCGCTCTGGGCATGAATATCTACTTCACGAAGCAAGAGGATGGTCCAAAGCTGAAGAAAGGACTGAAGTACAAGTTTGGGGAAAAAGATACGCAAAGTGGCTCAGCAGCTGAATGAAGTGTTAGCAGAAAATAATCTCATCCTCTGAGGTGGAGGAGAAAGAGGATGAGGAGCCAAATCAATGTTTATTTGTAAGGTGAAAATAATATAGGGTGTAAACTGTACAGTGAAAATAATATAGGGTGTAAACTGTACAGTGGAAATAATATAGGGTGTAAACTGTACAGTGAAAATAATATAGGGTGTAAACTGTACAGTGAAATTCTTACTTGGAAGCTCTCAACATTCCAGTAACGTTACACTTTGTCAAAAATATTAGCAATAAAAATAGAAAGTCGTACAAAATATGTAGGAAAATAAAAAATGTTTTGTTATTTTAGTCTGCTCTGTTCTATTCTGTCCTATTCTTTTTTTATACTATTCTGTCCTATAATGTTTTATTCTATTCTATGAATAGTTGAGATTGTCTGTGAATAAGAAGGCATGATGTTGTTAATCATGATTTGTCAGGACTCTTGACAGCTGCTTTTCCAGATGTAGATATTTTTACAAGTAACTTTAACAAATGCCCCAATCCACATTGATTGACTCAACCTCAAAATATGTAATAAACAAATAACCTTGAATTCATTATATTTACATCTCTATCAACAAAATTAAGAGACACAATATTTTTGCTCAATAAACTATATTTTTTCAAATTATCTTTCTAAAAAACATTTCTATATTGTCACGTTTTCCAAACATTAGGAACACCTTCCTAATATTGAGTTGCACCCCCTTTCACCCTCAGAACAGCCTCAATTCGTTGGGGCATGGACTCTACAAGGTGTTGAAAGAGTTCCACAGGGATGCTGGCCCATGTTGACTCCAATGCTTCCCACAGTTGTATCAAGTTGACTGGACGTCCTTTGGGTGGTGGACCATTCTTGATACACACGGGAAACTGGTGAGTGTGAAAAACCCAGCAGTGTTGCAGTTCTTGACACAAACCAGTGTGCCTGTCTTGCCCATCCCCCCTCTGAATGGTATACATACACAATCCATATCTCAATTGTCTCAAGGCTTAAAAATCCTTCTTTAATCTGTCTCCCCCCTTCATCTACACTGAAGTGAATTTAACAAGTGACATCAATAAGGGATCATAGCTTTCACCTGGATTCACCTGGTCAGTCTATGTCATGGAAAGAACAGGTGTTCTTAATGTTTTGTATACTCTGTGTATATCTGTACTATACATTTGTTGTTAAAAATGTCTGATCAATTGACATTTTTATTTTTACTACCCACTAGACCCTGACTTGGAATACCACTGGTCAAATGGAACAGTAACATTGTCTGTTTCTCAAATGGCACCATATAGGGCTGTGGTCAAAAGTAGTGCACTACATAGGGAATAGGGTACCATTTTGATGTATTATAGACAATAGAGAACTCAATGACCTCCACTAATTTATTTGGCTTTTCAACCACCAGGTGGAGGGATTGGACATGTATTCAATTGTAATCATGAGTTGTCATCAGAATATAACTAAACTACATCTGTTTATAAAATTGAAATAAAGTTACCACAATTTTCGTTTTAATCTTTTGATTAGTTACCGTTGATTAGTCTTCAGTTAAGTTAATAAAGACACTCGAATCCTTGAGGACAAATCGTCTTTGAAAAGAGAGACTCCTCTAGAAATTCAACGTGTCCTTTTCTACCATAAGTAATGGGTGTATTAAGGCTGAAAAACAATTATTTTATCACTTTAGACAAGTTCTAATACATTTTGATCGATCTTAGATTGACTTTTATCTAACTTTGTGAAGTAGTCTACTCTACACATTGCAGTCCTTCGTTTAGTGGGCAACAAGTTTCACGTAATCAAACATAATACACTGGCTTTTTTAGATTTGAAATACAAGTTACCAATGTAAACATTAATTTCCTCTTCAATCTTAATTCAATGTATACATGTTAATTTGACCTACATTTCGTCGGTTACACTATGGCCCTGGACCTATTTATTTCCAACGAGCTGAATAACGATCTAAACCAATCAGAGGCAGTAACGGGATCGGAGTGATACACCACAGCGCTGTTTGACGGAAGGATACACTTGGGTGTGATGCGGGACTATAAATAATCATGTGACCTAGCTCGACCGTTGTTTCTCTGTGACATTCAACGAAATTTCGTAGCATTCCGAGCGCTCAGTTCTCCCTCGCAAAATGGCAGTTTAACGTGCAGCGGCTTATCCAGCAGCGGCAACAACCCGGCAGTGCAACGGTCAAGCACTGGCTTTTTTACGCAAAATGGCGTAAGTAAAAATTATACGTATTTCTTCTTACAAAATGTAAAGTCAGTCACATGTCAGCTGTCGGGCATGTGTGGCTGGCAAGCAGGCTTGGGAAGTTGTTGTTAGCGTTCTAGCTAGCTAACTCTACAATACAATAGCTTATACTGTTAGCTAACTTTACTTCAGATATTCGATATGTCAGACTGTCAGCTAGATTTGGGCTGTCTTTGGCACCTACCCAGCTGTGGAAATAGTAACTCGTATCAACTGTCTGCCTGAAATAACTAACGTTAGATGGCATATGCTAACGTTATTCAGTGTCGGCGTTTCAGTGCCTTTCAACAAAGTGACAATACAACCATGTGGATCCCGTGCCATCTACAGTGGGTCATTTAAACCGATATCTACGTCATAACTAATCAACTACCCCCTTCTCATATTGAATAACAATATTGTTATGATTTTTAACTAATGTTATTAAACCCAGGCTCATAAATTAATGAAGTTACTATGCCAGACATGGCAACGTGGCACTTTCAAAATGGCGTACTTTTGTCCTCTCGCTTTCTACTTTCCTTTCATGACAGATGGTTGTTGTGAAAATGGCGGTATCCTCACCCTCCCCTCTCCGTTTCCATAGTGAGTCAGCGAGGAGGCGGCGTTACCGGTCACATCATGACCAAATTAGGCAACGTTATCCCGTGGCGGAGGGCGGGGAGTTTACCAACACTGGCGGAATTTCCACTGAAGTATTAGACCAGAATATCTCTCGTACTATTTTATTGTGAAATACATGAATGCGTTTTAGGAGATATTAAGTCAAAGTTGTTATTGACTCGACTTGTTCCTTTAGCACTTAGTTTAACAATTGGCCTCAGTTTTACCAGGAAACGACCGACTGTTACTGTTGACTAGGTCACTAGGACATAACTTCAGATACCACAGGTTTTACAAGATATCTCTAGCAGACTGTTTTCATGTGTATTTCCCAAATGCATACTTCCTCTTAAAATACTTCCTCCTAACACTGGGGCATTTGTTTATTTGTCCCTACCCTGGTGGGAGAAGTTTGAACCGGTGCATTCGTTGAGCCAGGTGCCCTGCTCAGTCCAACTGCGAAGCCAGCTCAAATCAAAAGTGACATAAATAAGCATGTGGAGTGATGTGTAGGGTTCTGTGTTTTCACATGCAAAAGTGGTTGCTTTTGATAAATGCTGTATCTGTCTTCAAAGTGAAAACGAGTTAAATATTTATTATATGGAGAAGCGATGTATGTTTCTGGACCACGCACCATGCTGCCTTTGTTGACAACATGACAGAGCAGCGTGATTTGTCAAGGGCGCTCCTCCCTCCCCACTTTCGCCCGACGTGAAGGACTATTCCCCGGTTCAACCCAGGCCAGCGTAATAGAACTTCCTCGATGGGTGTTACTAACACAGTACAATGAGGGTATTCAATGAGTTGCACCATTTAACTGACACCATTTATTGATATGATTACCTAGCCCTCAAAACAATGACATGTGGCGAAGAGATTATCTTGAAGAACGATCTGACCTTAAAGGCCATGTACTCTTATAATCTCCACCCGGCACAGTCAGGAGGACTGGCCACCCCTCAGATCCTGGTTCCTCTAGGTTTCTTCCTAGGTTCCTTCCTTTCTAGGGAGTTTTTCCTAGCCACCGTTCTTCTGCATTGCTTGCGGTTTGGGGTTTTAGGCTGGGTTTCTGTTTAGGCACTTTGTGACATCTGCTGATTTAAGAAAAGAAATAGGCTTTATAAATACATTTTTATTGATTATTTTCCTTTTTATGTAGCCTAGCTATGATGGTACTAAGGCCCTGTCATACATGCAATCTCACCCCTATCACACCTTCTCTCCTACAGTATGTGTATGTCTACCGGAGAGAATGGGATATGCAAAATACATTTCTGTTGCTCATGTAGTAAATGGACCAATAAAGTAATGTTCTCTCCTCTGTGGAACTACTTGTCATACTGCAATTTGTAACCCCTATCCCTCCATCTCTCCTTTCTGCTTCCAGTTCTCTCAAACCAACCACCCTCAGCTCTGCTGTTGTCTACCACAGCACGATATCACCGTTCCCCCTAACGACGACAACGTCAGAAGACTCTCTGTTATCCCGTTATAGTACCCTGTTACTGTTGACAGCCACCAGAAGAAGCAGTCATGTCCCTGTTGACTTCCCAACTGGTCTTGGAGGACGTTGGGGCCCTGTTACTGGACAACTGGTTTCTGACGGCTGACCCCATGGGGCCCCGTCTGGACCAAGATGAAGAGGATGATCTACCCCCCTCTCTCTCCTCCTTCTCTTCTTCCCGCTCCCTCTCTCTCTCCAACTCTTCCGCCTCTTCCCTCTCTCCCTCCTCTTTGTTTAGTTTGTCTCCTTCCCCCTCCCATCTCTCGTCCTCCGACTCCCTCCCTACATCCCCTCGTCCCTCGTTCCTGGGGAGCAGCAAGGCCGGGTCCGGGGTAGAGGACCACCTGATGCCGTTGACTCCGTGGCTGGACTCTAGCGAGCTGCTCCATGCCCACATGGGAACAAACGTCTGCAGAGGTGAGAACACAGCTGAAAAGAAAACCACAACAAAAACGCACAGCTCAAGTGTTGCTAAACACATACAAACTCCTCCTTTGTTTGCTGCCTAACCCTATACGTGGTTCCATCTGTGCTGTTATCACATCTATTAGGCTTAAACCTATCCCCCACCTACGCTCTCCCCTGGGCTCGGTTTGTCATAAACAGTTGCCTAATACCAACGTGTATGGTAATTAACCATAGAGGTCGTTAGTAACTACCGGTATTACCCGTTTGCACATCCACATGTGATGACAAGCCGCCCATCACCCCAACAAACTGGTTTGCACCAGATTTCCTGGCTATTACTGTAAAACAAGACTGGTGTCAGCGGTGCTTTTCCTCCTGTTGTACAGGCAGGAAACATGTTGGCAAACAATAGGGTTTTATAGTAGGGTTCCGGTATCAGCAACTCCAATGTCCCTTCAAATCATGATTAGACTGGAATATTGTCTTTCAGGGCAGATTTTTGTTTGGGAAAGGACTTTTCAGAGGACTGATTTATACTTCGTTATCACTGTACAATAATTATTAAAATTGTCATGTCATAAGCATTGAGTATAATATGTTGTATATTGAGATGGAATTTACTTATCGCTTCTTCCCCAGATGATGCGTTTTCGGGCATGGACTGGATGGCTGAGAAGATAGACCTGAGTGACTTCGACCTGGACTCTCTGATTGGCTCCTGTTGTTCCGACGCCCCGCCCAGTTCCCCTGAGGAGCTCCTGGCCTCCCTGGAGACCCACATGGACCTAGACCTGGTGGACCCCTTCACCGCCACAATCCCTGCCCCACACGAGGTGCTCTCACTGGGCATCCCTCTGGCTGACCTCCCCTCCCTGGAGCTCCCTGAAGAAGAGGTAAGGGATGAGGTCAGAGGTCCTGTGGTGACGGTTCAGGATCAAGAGGTCGTGGTGAAGTCTGAGCCACAGTCTCCAGCACCCCTCTCCATGGGGTATACCCTCGAGCTGGGGAGCGAAGTGGACGTTGATGTCTTGGAAGTCAAGACAACCCACACTCCACCTACCATCATCTCTGAGCCTAGCGACAGCCTCCAGACCACCGCCCCTATCGTCCTCTCCCTCCTGCCCTCAGGCCACTTTGTGGTGGTCCTCTCTCCTAAAGAGGAGCCAACCATCCTCCCCACATCAACCCTCTCAGCCTCCAGTAGCTGTGATGACCAGTCTGATGACAGCGACTCCGGCATCGACTCTGTATCCGGCTCCCCTCCTCACCACCCATCTTCCTCCCCCTCTCCTTCTCCCTCCATAGCCGGGTCCTCCAGGACCAAACCCTACTCCAAACCTGAACCTGAGACTACATCCCCCACAACCCTCAGCGGCAAGGTCAAATCAGTATCCGGGGCGCCCAAGGTCGTGGAGAAGAAGCTCAAGAAGATGGAGCAGAACAAGACTGCAGCGACACGTTACCGACAGAAGAAGAAGAGTGAACAGGAAGTGCTGAGCGCGGAGTGTTCCGAGCTGGAGCAGAGGAACAGTGAGCTGGCAGAGAAGGCTGACGGCATCAGCAGAGAGATCCAGTACCTCAGAGATCTGATGGAGGAGGTCCGCTCAGCGAAGAACAGGAAGAAGACCACTGTTAGTGTGGCGTAGTCAGCGGAAATTATGGATAGAAGGAAGGCAAGAAAGGGGAATGCATAGAATGAGATCCAGTACCTTGTGGAGGAGGGGCTACGTCTTGGTTATCCACCCTTCTACCAAAGTGTACTTTTGCATACTTGCGGTCTATGATGGGAAGTGTGCATTTGCATACTTTAGGAGAAGGGTGGAGAATGGAGAAGGCAGTCGGGTAATGGCTAGAAAGATAATAGAAAAGTTGATGAGATTATTATCAGGGGGAGAAGATGTGGGACTGATTTTAGTCAGGCGGAGCATCAGTCATGCTGGTCTGTTCTGTATGAACCCTATCACAGTGTTACACTGGTATACATACACATTATTAAACACACACAAGTGTTGTATGGTATGTCTTGACTAGGCCATGGTTACTGCGTAGGTAGGAAAATGTAGAATTACGACGAACACAAATTAGTATGGCCACACTTACCAAGATCCAACCCATAACCTTCCCCCAAAATACTCCAGTTTCAAAGACCAGTTACAACCCCCCCAAACTGTCACCCTACTGTTACTCTTACCCCACTCACCCCTTACCTTCCCCCTCTTTTCTCGTTACCCCAAAACCCTTTGACTTCCTCCATGCAGCTTTAGTCCAGAAAGGGGCCTCGCCCTGTGGCAGATTTTTAATTGTTACACTGAATTCCCTCTGTCACAATGTTATGTTTGGTATGTATATATCTTCACCTGAACTCTACTCTGGCTTCATCAGGGTTTTATTTAACGCTGGATAGTAGAAAACCATCCATCTACTAGACTGTCCTAGACCTAGTTGGCAACTCTAGTGTAGCTTTTAGCTACATGTTTGTTTGGCTTGTATAAATGCTTTGCTATTGTTTACTATTAAAGCTCCTTATTGAATCTCAACTGATCTGTTTGAAGTGTGATCTTTTATCTGGATAAAGAAGTACATGTTAGCTATTAGTGGCAAATCTAAATGCCATGACAAATGTGCAGTTGAGATGCAAGTTTAGTAAAGCACTAGTAGTGTACACATACGACTGATACCATAGAAGCGTTGAATCAATTTGATTCTGACTAAGCAACAGTACTCTGGTATTTTAAGCCTGTGCAACTGGAATGGCAGGTGAGTCCTGGGAAGAATATTCATGAAGCATCTGAGTAGGAGTGCTGATCTAGGATCAGGTCTCGTGTCCATGTAATCTTGATCTGAAATATAAACCGGTCATAGATCAGCACTCCCTAATTTGAAGTTTTATGAATAGAGACCCTGGGTCTGTCACACTCGAGCTCCAACCTGAGCTTTGTGTATATCGGGTCTTAAGCATCTTGGAGTAGGAGTGCTGATTTGAGCTCAGTTTTGCCTTTTAATTCACAATGAATAAGAGTACATGGACAGGGAGGACTGATCCTAGATTGACTCTTGATACATACGGCCCCAGGTATACCTGATTTACATGTAAGATTGCGCAAACAGGAAATGTCTGGGTAGTTGGTAGTGCAAACATCCATGCTATAACTAGTACAGCTATACTACTTGTCATTGAGCAATAGCTAATGCAGGGGTTGGCAAGTACACTACATGTTTGAGCTTTTAGAGTGATTAGCTCTTAATGTTTGTTTTTAAATGTTATTTAGATAATTATTAAACAAGCTATGTATCCTTTATTAAACCATAAGGATATATAGCAGGGGTTGTCAACTGGTGGCTCTCACATTTGTTTTCAGAATACATTTTTAGCATAAAAAAATTGGGGCATAAAGTAATAAAATCACTAGGAATTCACCTCAAAATGTTATTTAGGAAATCCATTCCCAAGTATTTCCACTCACAAATAGAGACGTGATCTTGTAAGCAAGGTTTGAAATAATTGTTTCTGTCAAATACAATATCTGTTTGGGCTTCTTACGTCAATTTTCAGAGTACAAATGATGAATAATTATGTTCCGGCGCCCCGACCAGCCGCTCAAGAAAAACATTGTCCTGCGGCTGAGTCTAGTTGATGATCCCTGGTCTATAGAATCTATATAATATCAGTGTTTGTCATTGTGCTTTAAGGGTTAGCCAGTACACCCTGCTTTAACAAGCTTCGCTTATACTGTGTCATTAGCTGTTTTACAATAACATTTGTATAAAAAATATATTATCCTTAATTAAACAATTTAAAGACTAATCTTCTGAAAATAAGCCTTGGTGCGAGTTGAGCTATTTCAGAAAGTCTTAGAAAACAGGTTTGAACCGGCTAACATTCGACACATTTTCTTGCCATTGGCTGAAGGAACAAAACCCAAAGAGCAGAAGTGAGACAGAGAAAAAGGAGGTGTGTGAGTGAGAAAGAGACTGAGTGGGGGAGTATAGAGAGAAGCACAGCTGTGAAAACGTCTCACAGGAAAGAATCTCTGTCTATCTCCCCCATTTGTTTTATCTGAAACCAGACAGACTGAGGGGAAACATTTGTCTCTGTCTGTGTGTGTGTGTGTGTGTGTGCGTGTGTGTGGCAAAAAGCTGTGGGTTGACAGCTTGTGTGTCAGTGAGTGAGAGAGAGAAAAAGGTTGTGGGTTAGTGTGTGAGTATGTGCAATGAAAATAGTGTCTATATGGTCATTAGACTGTTTATTTGTGTGTGTCTATATGTAAGACTAGTGCACGTGTATGCGAGAGTGTGTGTCTGTTCGTGTGTACAAATGTTTGTGTGAAAGAGTTCAGTGGGTTGAAAGAAACATGGCAGGCAGATGTGTACATTTAGCTAGGGCAGTAAAACGTCACAGATTTATTTTACCTTTATTTACAACCGTGTAAGCCTGGAGGACACACACAGACACACACAGACACACACACAGAGTCCACAGTAGTGAGGCCTTCCACTCCTGCACAGGCCCTGATAAGAACCACCCTGATAGAGAGAGAGAAAGGGGGGGAGAAGAGGAGGGAAGGAGAAGGAGAGAGTGGAAACGATAAGGGGAGAGAGTTAGAAAGAAAGCTAGAGGGAGAGAGCGAGAGTAGAAGAGAGAGGAGGGAGAGAATAGCTAGTCAGTTGTACAACTGAATGCATTCAACTGAAATGTGTCTTCTGCATTTAACCCAACCCGTCTGAATCAGAGAGGTGCAGGGGGGAGGGGGCCTTAATCGACATCCACGTCATCGCGCCTGGGGAGCAGTTGTTGTTGGGAGTTAACTGCCTTGCTCAAGGGCAGAACGGCAGATTTATCTACCTTTCTGGCTCTGGGTATCGAACCAGCGACCTTTCGGTTGCTGGCCCAATGCTCTTAACCGCTAGATGGAGGGAGAGCAATAGAAAGAGAGGGAGAGAGAACAAGTGAGAGGCATGTCAAGCCAAGGCAAATGCCATGCAGGGAATGAATGCCTGTTTGAAATGGGACTTGAAATGGCTCCAGACCTGGGTTCAAATACCATTTGAAATCATTTCACATACTTGATCTGTGCTTGATTGAGGTTGCCTGTTGAAATGGAACCAATAGAGTCCCAAAAGTGCAAAACCGGCCCACCTGTGACCTGGCACTCCAGGCAGACTAAAGCAAATACTCTATTTGAACGTTTTCGAGTAGTATTTGAACCCAGGTCTGAATAGCTCATTAGGAGATCATGGGTGTGAGTGCTGGGATCGACGAAGCGTTTTAAAGCAGGCTGACTGAAGATGAGCCTTGACTTGTAGTGTTCATTCCACATGAATCTACTGTTATTTGGCCTGCGTACCAAATGGCACCCTATTCCCCACGGGACCTGGTCAAAAGGAGTGTACTACATAGGGAATAGGGTGCCATTTGGGATGCTATCCTACCAACCACAATGGGCTTCATTCATTAATGGCTTGGGTTGGCTTGTCAGTATGCTTTTGGTGTTTTGAGCCATTCACAATAACAGGGATTCTCACTGGCATGTGTGTGTGTGTTTCATGATTCACTGGCCCTAAACTAAGGTTTGATCAGGCCACAGCCACATAGCAGTTACTGGTGGTATGTAGTGTTAATTGTAGTGTTAATAACTTGGCTAGAGCCCAGGTAGAGGCCTCATTGGTTAACAAAAGCAAAGAAGGTCTGAGTAAGGAATAGTATAGATGTATCTGTCCCCCACTGAGTAGATCCAAAGAGGGACTACAGTACCATGAAACCGAGACTGCATCCCAATGGCACCTATAGGGTTCTGGTCAAAAGTAGTGCACTGTGTAGGGAATAGTGCTATTTGGGATGTGACCTCTAGCAGTCCGTTGCTACTTCCCAAAGACTTGTCTAAATGTTATTTTAGGCACTTGCCTTTCAAAGCACAAAATACTATACCTAACAAAAATGATGGGGAAGCAACTTTGATTCAACCAGCGTGTGCCCAGTGGGGATAGTCTCTTTCTACCTCTCTCTCCTCTTCCCTTCTTTCTCTTTCCAACCCCCTCTCTTCTGGCTCTCTCTCTCTCGCTACTGTATATAGGAGTCTAAAACCAGATGACTCGTCTCAAGTAGGTCTATTTTAGGCTAACTTTAATCTGAAGCAGAACTTAACCCAGCAACTCTTCAACTCAGTCAGTCACAGGACAAGCGCACTGGTCTGCGTCATAAAGATGGTTGAGTAAGCTGAGTTGACTGAGGGGTAACACAGAGATGTGGTAGTGATAGGTTTAGCAATGGCCCTACTTCTCTGAGAGTATATATAGTTCCCTAATCCCCAGCCATCAGCCTGTTAATGGGCTCAGATAATGTCACTGTGACCAGATAATTAGACTGTGTGTGATAATTAGTGTGTGTGTGTGTGTGTGTGTGTGTGTGTGTGTGTGTGTGTGTGTGTGTGTGTGTGTGTGTGTGTGTGTGTGTGTGTGTGTGTGTGTGTGTGTGTGTGTGTGTGTGTGTGTGTGTGTGTGTGTGTGTGTGTGAGAGAGAGAGAGAGAGTGAGTGAGTGAGTGAGTGAGTGAGTGAGTGAGTGAGTGAGTGAGTGAGTGAGAGAGAGACCAGGTAATTAGCCTGAAGTCTCGGGATCAGAGTGAGTCATCTAGGGACATGTCAGTCAGTATACAGACATGTGAGAGAGGAAGAAAGAGGAAGTAGGGGGTGGAGCTTAAATAGTTAGTTAAATCAAATACAAGTTCAACTGAATGACAACAAAGACAGAATACAATATGGAATTGTATTGAATAGTTTGGGGTAGCCTCATCTCCGTGGAATGCTCCTCAGAGCCAGATGCTGATGACAAGTTGCCCTATGCTGGAAGAACGGGGATGCGATGACAGGCCTTCAGTTGGTGGTGGGGAGGTGGAAGGTCGTTGAAAGGCTGTTGCTGCAAAACAGCAAGTGGGAGACAAAGTTTGAGTTGACATAAATACTCCCCTAGATTCATGCTCATTGGTTGAAAGAAAGGAAAGTGATTACTGCACGAGTGAGCCCATAGGTTAATCAGCAAGCGGGGTGGGATTGCCTTAGTGTGCCATGCTCATAGGCTGAAGTGAATAGGTGAATGACATTCTGCATTCTTGCCAATAGTAAAGGAGGAGGAGAGATGTGACGCTATGCTGATGAGGTAACATTATAGACACTACCATACCTGCTATGCTGATGAGGTAACATTATAGACACTACCCTACCTGCTATGCTGATGAGGTAACATTATAGACACTACCATACCTGCTATGCTGATGAGGTAACATTATAGACACTACCATACCTGCTATGCTGATGAGGTAACATTATAGACACTACCATACCTGCTATGCTGACGAGGTAACATTATAGACACTACCATACCTGCTATGCTGATGAGGTAACATTATAGACACTACCATACCTGCTATGCTGATGAGGTAACATTATAGACACTACCATACCTGCTATGTTGATGAGGTAACATTATAGCCACTACCATACCTGCTATGTTGATGAGGTAACATTATAGACACTACCATACCTGCTATGCTGATGAGGTAACATTATAGACACTACCCTACCTGCTATGCTGATGAGGTAACATTATAGACACTACCCTACCTGATATGTTGATGAGGTAACATTATAGACACTACCATACCTGCTATGTTGATGAGGTAACATTATAGACACTACCCTACCTGCTATGTTGATGAGGTAACATTATAGACACTACCCTACCTGCTATGTTGATGAGGTAACATTATAGACACTACCCTACCTGCTATGTTGATGAGGTAACATTATAGACACTACCATACCTGCTATGTTGATGAGGTAACATTATAGACACTACCATACCTGCTATGCTGACGAGGTAACATTATAGACACTACCCTACTTGCTATGTTGATGAGGTAACATTATAGACACTACCCTACCTGCTATGCTGACGAGGTAACATTATAGACACTACCCTACTTGCTATGTTGATGAGGTAACATTATAGACACTACCATACCTGCTATGCTGATGAGGTAACATTATAGACACTACCCTACCTGCTATTCTGATGAGGTAACATTATAGACACTACCATACCTGCTATGCTGATGAGGTAACATTATAGACACTACCATACCTGCTATGTTGATGAGGTAACATTATAGACACTACCATACCTGCTATGTTGATGAGGTAACATTATAGACACTACCATACCTGCTATGCTGATGAGGTAACATTATAGACACTACCATACCTGCTATGTTGATGAGGTAACATTATAGACACTACCATACCTGCTATGCTGATGAGGTAACATTATAGACACTACCATACCTGCTATTCTGATGAGGTAACATTATAGACACTACCATACCTGCTATGTTGATGAGGTAACATTATAGACACTACCATACCTGCTATGTTGATGAGGTAACATTATAGACACTACCATACCTGCTATGTTGATGAGGTAACATTATAGACACTACCATACCTGCTATTCTGATGAGGTAACATTATAGACACTACCATACCTGCTATGTTGATGAGGTAACATTATAGACACTACCATACCTGCTATTCTGATGAGGTAACATTATAGACACTACCATACCTGCTATGTTGATGAGGTAACATTATAGACACTACCCTACCTGCTATGCTGATGAGGTAACATTATAGACACTACCCTACCTGCTATTCTGATGAGGTAACATTATAGACACTACCATACCTGCTATGCTGATGAGGTAACATTATAGACACTACCATACCTGCTATGTTGATGAGGTAACATTATAGACACTACCATACCTGCTATGTTGATGAGGTAACATTATAGACACTACCATACCTGCTATGCTGATGAGGTAACATTATAGACACTACCATACCTGCTATGTTGATGAGGTAACATTATAGACACTACCATACCTGCTATGCTGATGAGGTAACATTATAGACACTACCATACCTGCTATTCTGATGAGGTAACATTATAGACACTACCATACCTGCTATGTTGATGAGGTAACATTATAGACACTACCATACCTGCTATGTTGATGAGGTAACATTATAGACACTACCATACCTGCTATGTTGATGAGGTAACATTATAGACACTACCATACCTGCTATTCTGATGAGGTAACATTATAGACACTACCATACCTGCTATGTTGATGAGGTAACATTATAGACACTACCCTACCTGCTATGCTGACGAGGTAACATTATAGACACTACCATACCTGCTATTCTGATGAGGTAACATTATAGACACTACCATACCTGCTATGTTGATGAGGTAACATTATAGACACTACCATACCTGCTATGTTGATGAGGTAACATTATAGACAATACCATACCTGCTATGTTGATGAGGTAACATTATAGACACTACCATACCTGCTATGCTGATGAGGTAACATTATAGACACTACCATACCTGCTATGTTGATGAGGTAACATTATAGACACTACCATACCTGCTATGCTGATGAGGTAACATTATAGACACTACCATACCTGCTATTCTGATGAGGTAACATTATAGACACTACCATACCTGCTATGTTGATGAGGTAACATTATAGACACTACCATACCTGCTATGTTGATGAGGTAACATTATAGACACTACCCTACCTGCTATGCTGATGAGGTAACATTATAGACACTACCATACCTGCTATGCTGACGAGGTAACATTATAGACACTACCATACCTGCTATGTTGATGAGGTAACATTATAGACACTACCCTACCTGCTATGCTGACGAGGTAACATTATAGACACTACCATACCTGCTATTCTTATGAGGTAACATTATAATCATTACCAAATGCCTGCTATGCTAATGAGGCAACATTATAAACACTACCCAATAAATACCGGTTGTGTTTATGAGGTAATGTTATCGACACTACCATATGAATAAAAACGATGTGAATTATGTGCGTTTATGAATAAAAAGTAACCCTAGACTAGTCTCTAGACTGTGTGTGTGTGTGTGTGTGTGTGTGTTTATGTATGTGTGTGTAAGCGAGAGGTGTGTATAAGGAAACTATGAGTCACTGTGAAAGAACCAGTGGTATGGTGTCATTCTACATTTCTAGAGAATTGGGAAGGAAGGACTTGAGGTACTGTAACGTTAATAATATTTTCAAACCTCGACTCAATCAGCAATAAAGATAAACAAAGTAAACTTGTCACGGATAATGTGAACATTTTGGATAATATGATGAATATAAATACAGCATCAAAGAAACAATTGCATTGCCAAATATGTGTGTCTTCCTAGGGTACTCCTCTTTTGTAAACTTTAAATTGTTTTTCTCTCCGTCCATTGTCTGATTTGTGTTGTTCTTTTTAAGTTATGCTAGCAAACATACAGAAATGCACTCGTGATAAAAGTAGGCCTCCAAGTCTTCATTTCATAAATGTACAGTACCTTCCCGCCTTTTTACCTCTAATGCTAGAGTGCCACCTGGTGTCCTTACTGAAAACTACACTTCCCAATTTTTATGATAACATAATCACCGTAGACTGTCATGTGACCAGCAAACACTGGGCTTGTTCCGACATTGCAGCGGACTGACTGATCTACAAATCACCTTGCATCATAAATAACGATATTATTATTTGTAGATCAGTCATGCATTTGCATCACGGTTTTGATGCTCCCGAACACGGCCACAGCTTTTACGAGAAACAGAAAGTTGACCGAACTAAGGTTGTTGTTACGGTATGATAGAAACGACCGTGTTATACAGCGCTCACCTCCATCATTCTGAACTCTTTTGAATGAACACCAAGAACCGGGAGTCGTTTTGAACCCACGTTCTAGCTGTATGCTGCTTGCACGGTTTCTAAGAAGGTACCGTAAGTAGGTCGACAAACATCGATGCTAGCTACAGTTATACCAGATAATGTTATTTAACCAAATATTTTTGAGATCCATTACTGGGAGTTACAGGCTAGGTACTGTTTGTAGCACAGATAATTTTCGACCAACCTTAACTTGAATGTCCGTGTCCAGTTTCAGGTGGTGGGTTTGAATTTAGAAAATGCTCGGTTATTAAAATAAATACATGTTTTGCTCCATTAAGTAATTCAACAATGTGTACGGCGCCATCTTGTCTATTTAAAATCTCTCATTGATTGAGACAGTTCCACCCCAAAGTGCAGCATGTCATGATGACACTCATCTTTTCTTACCGTCCTTGTATTACAGACTTCCCATCTTTCTCTCTCTCTATTTCCCTCTTTCTCCCCCCTCTCCTGACCTCACTCTCTTCCTCCCCCTCTGTCTTTTCCCTTCACTACCTGCCTCCATCAGGATGTCATCATCTCTTCCCCGACCTCGTCATGTGATCTGGGAGACAGAGGAGCTGGTGGCCTACCTCCACCCCCAGCCCTGGACCCCAGGTAGATGCATATTCTTTACCACAATACCTAGCTCTGGTCCAGGGCCCGGTTTCCCAAAAGCATCTTAAGGCTAAGTTAATCGTTAGAACTTTCGTAGGAGCATCGTTAAATATCCAAGCTGTTTCCCTAAACCATCGCTATTAACGCTGCACTTGAAAACGCTCATAATCTAACGCCTGCCTCAGACCACTCGTAGAACCTGTTTTTTCCCCCTCCTGTGTCACTTAATATACAGAAAATCTCAACTAAACATAGAATCAAATGGTTGATCCATCTCTACGACCACTGATAACTTCAGAACAAAAGTTGACTACAAAGATGAAGTTGCCAATGTCTTTGCAGTTGATACAAACAAGCCAAAGATAGCCTACTGTTTATAGCATATGTGTTTTCAATCAATGTGAGACAATATATCCACAGGAAAGTATAATTCCATCAACTTTTCAAAGCGCAGGTAGTGCATTCAGATTCCTATCACCTGAAGCATGCGCAGAAACATGTAAACATGTGCAAGAGCTCGGCAAGTATGCATGTGTCTCGTGCATGTATTTTTGTCTTGTGCGCATGCTTCAGGTGATAGGAATCTGAATGCACTACCTGCGCTTTGAAAGGTTGATGGAATTATACTTTCCTGTGGATATATACTTTCCTGTGGATATATTGTCTCATATACCGACCAAAAGGACCAACCACACAGACAACCAGTAAAGTACATTCAATTATAATTAGAATGTTGAATAAAATTACGTCTTGTAGAAGTTGAGAGGAAACTGTCCTGATTCAAACGCTCATTTCTGCCCAACGTAGAATTCAATGTAATTCATCGTCGGGTTTCCAGCCAAGTAACACACCTCATGTCAATCCATTGCTTTTACATTTTATAATAGTCAGTTGCTACGCAACCACTGAACATGTACAGTGAACTGTGCAATCCTATAGTATACTATCATCTACTATATCTTGCTGTCTGGCACCCTATCCCCTCTATAGTGCACTGCATAGGGAATAGGGTTCCATTTGGGACAATCTTTATCTTCATATATGGAATATCAATCACAGGCACTACCATCCTGGAGCCGAAGACCCCCAGGGGCCCCGATGAGGAACCAAGCACAGCTCAAGGCAGTCTCTTCAGGCTGGGTGAGGGAGCCTACCTGAGGTTGCTGCTGGGGGCCAGGGAGGTGGGGGCCCTGCTGTGTGAGAGGCTGGGGGTGAAGAGATGTGCCCTGGTCTGCAGGCCCCACCCAGACAGTAACAGTCCACCCCAGGTCTGTTGTGTTTGTACTCTACTCTTTTCTACTTTACTATTATTCAACTCTATTCTACTTTACTCTTTTCTATTTTATTCTACTCTTTTAAATTCTGCTATCTTCTAAATTACTCTTATTCTATTCTGCTATTTTCTATTTTTACTTCATTCTTTTTTATTCTACTCTATTCTATTGTGTGTCTCATCTAGTTTTGAATAAAAACTGACAATATAATTTACGTTGATGAACAAAAACATTACATTTGTGTTTAGATAGCACCATAATTCTGTCCTCCTTTCTAGTATGAACAGGTAGCCTAGTAATAGTCCCTGTTATTGACTCACAGATCCGGGTGCTGCCGCTACACGGCCTTGACAGTGAGTGGCGCCCCCACCTGGCGGGAGATGAGCACTACACCCACCACGACCCCGGCTACGTCACCTCTAAAAGCGGCCCTCGATGGACTGACACGTCCCTCCAGGAGATCCAGGCTGAGATCCAGGCCCAGCTCCCTTCCCCCAATGCCCTACCAAACCTCACCTTCCTGGGGGAAGACCCA
The DNA here is from genome assembly GCF_016432855.1 of Salvelinus namaycush. NCBI lineage: Eukaryota > Metazoa > Chordata > Actinopteri > Salmoniformes > Salmonidae > Salvelinus > Salvelinus namaycush. The sequence continues at coordinate 3,721,042 of NC_052345.1, forward strand.
TCGCACCCCGGCCTCTTCTCCCGGATTGTCCGTGGAGAGGAGCAGCAGTGGAGGGTGTGGGAGGATGAGGGACACGTGGCATTCCTCACCCCCTTCCCCAATGCCCCCGGCATCACCGTACTGGTCCCCCGTCGACCTCTGACCTCGGATATATTTAGACTCGAAGAGGCAGATTATACGAGTTTGGTACTGGCAACCCAGAAGGTGGCCAGGGTTTTGGAAGAGGGTCTCGGAGCTTGGGGGGTGGGGTTGATATTCGAGGGGTTTGAGATTGACTACGCTCATGCTAAATTGATACCTCTGCTCTCTCCGCCCTCCTCTCACCAGGTTGATGGGGGCTCCACCACCACCACTGGCTCTCCACCTCCTCAGGCCCAGTTTAGTGCCACCTATCCTGGGTTTGTGACCTCGGAGGATGGCCCTGAGGCCAGCCTGGAGTGTTTGAAGGAGTTACAGGCCAAAATCACACAGTAATGATAATGTAATTAATTACTATTACTAGGCTACTAGGCTACATTGACATGTTATGAAATATGTATGTAATTGCATATTATGAACGACCTGAAACTGGGTGATTATAGTATTGATGTATTGCACTTGACTACATACATTCCAATTGCATTATTGGTTGACTTGGTAATGGGATAGCTTTTTTTCAATACTAAGCCTGTTGATTCATGTACATACTGATTTGGTATACCAAATTCTATAGATGTTTCTGTAATTCATTTTATTATCTACTTGAAATAGGACAACAATCAATAGCTTTATTTGATAAACATGGTACGGTCAGGTTTTTAGACATATCCTTTGAAAAGTACTTAACAGTAGCATGGAAAAATACATGATTGTTTGATCAAAATAAACATGTGATTTCTATTACGTTTTGTAAAGTTTATTTTCAGATGATATTAGTAAGAGCACAACAGGCTGAGAAAACGCAAAGAAATTAACCGCCATCTTTCATTGTCAAATGTTACTATACATATGTCATTACTCATTATCCCTCTAATTGTATTAAATTAGTACAAACGACCATGAAACCAAGCACCTTCATATAGGGCTAGTTCACCCAAATTACAAAATGAAGTATTGGATTCCTTCAAAAGTTTACATTTGAAACAAATGTCAGATAGACATTTTTTTTCTTACCCTGTAAGCAATGTAATTTAGTGAACTATCCCTTTAATCATTATATTACATATGCTTCAGTCATATCATTGAATCATCATCACCCAGCGTTTTCTCTCAATTATGTTTTGCGGGATCTATTTACAGAGTTCAGCGCTCACAACACATCTGCATATTCCCCTAACGAGGTCTTAAGATCTCTGCCTAACAAGGCTTCTAATTGGTCCCTCAGTGTTTCAATTAAGAGGTTGAATTAATGAGCAGATAAGTGGTTAATTAGCGGGTTATAAACAGGGCATTACCCGAGGCTATCGTTATACAAAGACTGAGGCCGCATCTCAATACTCTTCATGGTTACTAGAGAAACAGAAAGAGTGGGGCTTCATCTCAATACTCTTCATGGTTACTAGAGAAACAGAAAGAGTGGGGCTTCATCTCAATACTCTTCATGGTTACTAGAGAAACAGAAAGATGGGCTTCATCTCAATACTCTTTCCATGGTTACTAGAGAAACAGAAAGACTGGGGCTTCATCTCAATACTCTTTCCATGGTTACTAGAGAAACAGAAAGATGGGCTTCATCTCAATACTCTTTCCATGGTTACTAGAGAAACAGAAAGACTGGGGCTTCATCTCAATACTCTTTCCATGGTTACTAGAGAAACAGAAAGACTGGGGCTTCATCTCAATACTCTTTCCATGGTTACTAGAGAAACAGAAAGACTGGGGCTTCATCTCAATACTCTTCATGGTTACTAGAGAAACAGAAAGACTGGGGCTTCATCTCAATACTCTTTCCATGGTTACTAGAGAAACAGAAAGACTGGGGCTTCATCTCAATACTCTTTCCATGGTTACTAGAGAAACAGAAAGACTGGGGCTTCCTCTCAATACTCGTTCTATTGTTACTAGAGAAACAGAAAGAGTGGGGCTTCATCTCAATACTCTTCATGGTTACTAGAGAAACAGAAAGAGTGGGGCTTCATCTCAATATTCGTTCTATTGTTACTAGAGAAACAGAAAGAGTGGGGCTTCCTCTCAATACTCTTCATGGTTACTAGAGAAACAGAAAGACTGGGGCTTCATCTCAATACTCTTTCCATGGTTACTAGAGAAACAGAAAGAGTGGGGCTTCATCTCAGTACTCTTCATGGTTACTAGAGAAACAGAAAGAGTGGGGCTTCATCTCAGTACTCTTCATGGTTACTAGAGAAACAGAAAGAGTGGGGCTTCATCTCAGTACTCTTTCCATGGTTACTAGAGAAACAGAAAGAGTGGGGCTTCATCTCAATACTCTTTCCATGGTTACTAGAGAAACAGAAAGATAGTTAAGGATAGGATTGAGGGAGGGGAAGCTGATCCTAGATCTTTACCTAGGGGAAACTTCAACCCGGCGCATGGCTTCATCTCGATACTCTGTCATGGCTTCCTTTCTTTCAGTACCCCAAACAGGTGAAAGGGCTTAAAAAGACATGTCAACCTTTGACAACAAACATAATCTTGAAGGCAATATTATTAGGGTCGCTTTCATTAATGAACACATATCAAAACTTTTTGCAACTGAAAACTTAAGAAAGCGTTTCTTATTGGACAAGTTCATGATAGTCGTTTTTTGTTTCAGTACATTTTCTTCCGTTTGGTGCTTAATAAACATGACACAGGTCTACCTCCCGATAACAACCCAGGATTGTATAGAGACAGGGTTTCTCTACACTTTTATCACAGTCTTAGGAAGGGAAGATGGCGTCTAACTCTGAGCAGCGGGGAAACGCTGACACGGCAGCTTGGGCAGTTTCCTGGTCCGGATGAGATAACACAGAGGCTGAATGAAACTGCTCATAGAGAGCACCGTGTAGACCACGCAGGTCAGTGGTGAGTAGGGCTGCAACGTTTTGATAAAGAACCGTAACACAAAGTCAACCAGAGGTTGAATGTAGTGAATGCTAATCAACACAAAAACAGTCAGCACTTTTTAAAGGCCTGCTTTTTTGATTGGGTGGAACTCCTGTCTGCTTGGACCTGATTTGCTCAGGGACTTAAGGACCAGTATGTTGCAGTTTGAGGTGATCGCCATGGCAACGAGGAGGAGGCTCATGATGACCATCCACTTGCGTTCGGCATTCGCAAACTTCAGCGAGAGGCAGTATGAAGTGGCTAGGGAACACGTCGAAAAACACAGACAGATGAAACTTGGGCTTCTTGATTTTCAGAAGGAACAGTGGGTGACACACAGCGAGGTAGCTGTCCACACATAGACAACATAGCAAAAGGATCAAGTCATTTCACATGCCATGGAATGTATTAATCTTTGGTGAAAGTTCCGTTAGGGTGTAAAGAGAGAGAGAGAGAGAGAGAGCGTGTGTGTGTCTCCTAGTGTGTGTGTGTTTACCCAGGAGGGAGCATAGAAACAGATCATGGCCCGGGAGACCCATGATGGGAACCATGGCGACCAAGAGGAGGATGTAGAGGGTGTAATGGTCGAAGGCAACTTCTTCTGTGGTGTTGTAGGAGGAGTGGCTGGAATTGAGAGTCAGGTTGTTCATGGTGATGGTAGTGATGATGATGATGAGGACTCCTTATAATGCTGTCTATGGGAGTAGAGATGGGTCAGGTTGTCCATGGTGATGATGATGATGAGGACTCCTTATAATGCTGTCTCTGGGAGTAGAGATGGGTCAGGTTGTCCATGGTGATGATGAGGATGATGATGAGGACTCCTTATAATGCTGTCTCTGGGAGTAGAGATGGGTCAGGTTGTCCATGGTGATGATAATGATGACTCCTTATAATGCTGTCTCTGGGAGTATAGATGGGTCAGGTTGTCCTTGGTGATCGTGAGGATGATGATGAGGACTCCTTATAATGCTGTCTATGGGAGTAGAGATGGGTCAGGTTGTTCATGGTGATGGTGAGGATGATGATGATGATGATGATGATGAGGAGGACTCCTTATAATGCTGTCTATGGGAGTAGAGATGGGTCAGGTTGTCCTTGGTGATGATGATGATGATGATGAGGACTCCTTATAATGCTGTCTCTGGGAGTAGAGATGGGTCAGGTTGTTCATGGTGATGGTGAGGATGATGATGATGATGATGATGATGATGAGGACTCCTTATAATGCTGTCTCTGGGAGTAGAGATGGGTCAGGTTGTCCTTGGTGATGATGATGATGATGATGATGAGGACTCCTTATAATGCTGTCTCTGGGAGTAGAGATGGGTCAGGTTGTCCATGGTGATGGTGGTGATGATGATGATGATGATGAGGACTCCTTATAATGCTGTCTCTGGGAGTAGAGATGGGTCAGGTTGTCCATGGTGATGATGATGATGATGATGATGAGGACTCCTTATAATGCTGTCTCGGGAGTATAGATGGGTCAGGTTGTCCATGGTGATGGTGGTGAGTTTGAGCAGGGCTGGAGCAAAAGCCTGCACACCCAGTAGCTGCCCTGCTCTCTCTGTACACAGACCTATAGACCTACATCTGGTCATACACAATAACACCCCTGGCATTGTAATGGTGTTTCGATGTTCCATAACATTAAATTCTATCTATTCAAATCAGTGAGGAATCCGTTAGTTCCAAGAACTGGTGTAATTCCAATGACCCTCAAAACAAATCAAATTGTATTGGTCACATACACATATTTAGCAGATGTTATGGCGGGTGTAGCTCATGCTTGTGTTCCTCATGTTTAGTATGATGTAACTTCCAAACCTGGATAAAACATGTCATAATGTATATATATACAGTTGAAGTCGGAAGTTTACATCCACTTAGGTTGGAGTCATTAAAACTGTTTTTTCAACCACTCCACAAATTTCTTGTCAACAAACTATACTTTTGGCAAGTCGGTTAGAACATTTACCATCTGCATGACACAAGTAATTTTTCCAACAATTGTTTACAGACAGATTATTTCACCTATAATTCAATTCCAGTGGGTCAGAAATTTACATACACTGAGTTGACTGTGCCTTTAAACAGCTTGGAAAATTCCAGAAAATGATGTGATGGCTTTAGAAGCTTCTGATAGGCTAATTGACACAATTTGTGTCAATTGGAGGTGTACCTGTGGATGTATTTCAAGGCCTACCTTCAAACTCAGTGCCTCTTTGCTTGACATCATGGGGAAATCAAAAGAAATCAGCCAAGACCTGTACAAACAATAGTACGCAAGTATAAACACCATGGGACCACGCAGCCGTCATACCTCTCAGGAAGGAGACGCGTTCTGTCTCCTAGAGATGAACGTACTTTGGTGCGAAAGGTGCAAATCAAACCCAGAACAACAGCAAAGGACCTTGTGAAGATGCTGGAGGAAACAGGTACAAAAGTATCTATATCCACAGTAAAACGAGTCCTATCTCGACATAACCTGAATGGCCGCTCAGCAAAGAAGAAGCCACTGCTCCAAAACTGCCAGAGTACGGTTTGCAACTGCGCATGGGGATCAAGATCGTACTTTTTGGAGAAATGTCCTCTGAACTGTTCGGCCATAATGACCATCATTATCTTTGGAGGAAAAAGGGGGAGGCTTGCAAGCCGAAGAACACCATCCCAACCGTGAAGCACGGGGGTGGCAGCATCATGTTGTGGGGCTGCTTTGCTGCAGGAGGGACTGTTGTACTTCACAAAATAGATGGCATCATGAGGATGGACAATTATTTTGATATATTGAAGCAACATCTCAAGACATGAGTCAGGAAGTTAAAGCTTGGTCGCAAATGGGTCTTCCAACTGGACAATGACCCCAAGCATACTTCCAAAGTTGTGGCAAAATTGCTTAAGTACATCAAAGTCAAGTATTGGATTGGCCATCACAAAGCCTGACTTCAATCCTATAGAACATGTGTGGGCAGAACTGAAAAGGCATTTGCGAGCAAGGAGGCCTACAAACTTGACTTAGTTACACCAGCTCTTGGACAAAATTCACTCAACTTATTGTGGAAGCCTGTGGAAGGCTACTCGAAACATTTGACCCAAGATAAACAATTTAAAGGCAATGCTACCAAATACTAATTTACTGTATGTAAACTTCTGACCCACTGGGAATGTGATGAAATAAATAAAAGCTGAAATAAATCATTCTCTACTATTATTTTGACATTTCACATTCTTAAAATAAAGTGGTGATCCTAACTGACCTAAGACATTGAATTTCTACTAGGATTAAATGTAAGGAATTGTGAAAAACTGAGTTTAAATGTATTTTGCAAAGGTCTATGTAAACGTATGACTTCAACTGTGTATATACAGTGGGGAGAACAAGTATTTGATACACTGCCGATTTTGCAGGTTTTCCTACCTACAAAGCATGTAGAGGTCTGTAATTTTTATCATAGGTACATTTCAACTGTGAGAGACGGAATCTAAAACAAAAATCCAGAAAATCACATTGTATGATTTTTAAGTAAATAATTAGCATTTTATTGCATGACATAAGTATTTGATACATCAGAAAAGCAGAACTTAATTTTTGGTACAGAAACCTTTGTTTGCAATTACAGAGATCATACGTTTCCTGTAGTTCTTGACCAGGTTTGCACACACTGCAGCAAGGATTTTGGCTCACTCCTCCATACAGACCTTCTCCAGATCCTTCAGGTTTCGGGGCTGTCGCTGGGCAATACGGACTTTCAGCTCCCTCCAAAGATTTTCTATTGGGTTCAGGTCTGGAGACTGGCTAGGCCACACCAGGACCTTGAGATGCTTCTTACGGAGCAACTCCTTAGTTGCCCTGGCTGTGTGTTTCGGGTCGTTGTCATGCTGGAAGACCCAGCCACGACCCATCTTCAATGCTCTTACTGAGGGAAGGAGGTTGTTGGCCAAGATCTCGCGATATATGGCCCCATCCATCCTCCCCTCAATACGGTGCAGTCGTCCTGTCCCCTTTGCAGAAAAGCATTCCCAAAGAATGATGTTTCCACCTCCATGCTTCACGGTTGGGATGGTGTTCTTGGGGTTGTACTCACCCTTCTTCTTCCTCCAAACACGGCGAGTGGAGTTTAGACCAAAAAGCTCTATTTTTGTCTCATCAGACCACATGACCTTCTGCCATTCCTCCTCTGGATCATCCAGATGGTCATTGGCAAACTTCAGACGGGCCTGGACATGCGCTGGCTTGAGCAGGGGGACCTTGCGTGCGCTGCGGGATTTTAATCCATGACGGCGTAGTGTGTTACTAATGGTTTTCTTTGAGACTGTGGTCCCAGCTCTCTTCAGGTCATTGACCAGGTCCTGCCGTGTAGTTCTGGACTGATCCCTCACCTTCCTCATGATCATTGATGCCCCATGAGGTGAGATCTTGCATGGAGCCCCAGACCGAGGGTGATTGACCGTCATCTTGAACTTCTTCCATTTTCTAATAATTGCGCCAACAGTTGTTGCCTTCTCACCAAGCTGCTTGCCTATTGTCTTGTAGCCCATCCCAGCCTTGTGCAGGTCTACAATTTATCCCTGATGTCCTTACACAGCTCTCTGGTCTTGGCCATTGTGGAGAGGTTGGAGTCTGTTTGATTGAGTGTGTGGACAGGTGTCTTTTATACAGGTAACGAGTTCAAACAGGTGCAGTTAATACAGGTAATGAGTGGAGAACAGGAGGGCTTGTTAAAGAAAAACTAACAGGTCTGTGAGAGCCGGAATTCTTACTGGTTGGTAGGTGATCAAATACTTATGTCATGCAATAAAATGCAAATTATTTACTTAAAAATCATACAATGTGATTTTCTGGATTTTTGTTTTAGATTCCGTTTTTCAAAGTTGAAGTGTACCTATGATAAAAATTACAGACCTCTACATGCTTTGTAAGTAGGAAAACCTGCAAAATCGGCAGTGTATCAAATACTTGTTCTCCCCACTGTATATATACACACACACACAGTACCAGTACACAGTTGGGACACACCTACATTGTATAATAATAGTGAAGACATCAAAACTACAAAACACCACATATGGAATCATGTAGTAACCACAAAAGTGTTAAACAAATCTACATATATTTTATATTTGAGATTCTACAAAGTAGCCACCCTTTGCCTTAATGACAGCTTTGCACTCTCTTGGCATTCTCTGTCACGTTGAAATGAGTAGACCAAGGCGCAGCGTCCGTAAAGTTCCACATAATTTTAATAAACCGAAACTCACTGACCAAAACAACAAACAACCAAACCAACCCAAACGCTACTGTTGTGCACTCAGGCAACTAAATGTAGACAAGATCCCACAAATAACCATGGGGAAATGGCTACCTAAATATGATCCCCAATCAGAGACAATGATAAACAGCTGCCTCTGATTGGGAACCATATCAGGCCACCATAGACATACAAATTCACCTAGATGACCCACCCAAGTCAGAGAATAAACAGCTTACTATGGTCAGGGCGTGACATTCTCTCAACCGGCTTCATGAGGTAGTCACCTGGAATGCATTTTAATTAACAGTTGTGTTTTGTTAAAAGGAAATGTGTGGACTTTCTATCCTTCTTAATGCATTTAAGCCAGTCAGTTGTGTTGTGACAAGGTAGGGGTGGTACACAAAAGATAGCCCATTTAGTAAAAAAACAAGTCCATATTATGGCAAGAACAGCTCAAATAAGCTAAGAGAAACACAGTCCATCATTACTTTAAGACGTGAAGGTCAGTCAATCAGAAAATGTCAAGAACTTTGAAAGTTTCTTCAAGTGCAGTCGCAAAAACCATCAATTGCTATGATGAAACTGGCACTCATGAGGACCGCCACAGGAAAGGAAGACCCAGAGTTACCTCTACTGCAGAGGATAAGTTCATTAGAGTTCAAGTAACAGACACTTCTCAATATCAACTGTTCAGAGGAGACTGCGTGAATCAGGCCTTCATGGTTGAATTGCTGCAAAGAAACCACTACTAAAGGACACCAATAATAAGAAGAGACTTGCTTGGGCTAAGAAACACGAGCAATGGACATTAGACAGGTGGAAATCTGTCCTTTGGTCTGATGAATCCAAATGAGAGATTTTTGATCCAACCGCATGTCTTTGAGAGACGCAGAGTAGGTAAACGGATGATCGCCGCATGTGTGGTTCCCACCATGAAGCATGGAGGAGGAGGTGTGATGGTGTGGGGGTGCTTTGCTGGTGACACTGTCAGTGATTTATTTAGAATTCAAGGCACACTTAAACAGAATGGCTACCACAGCATTCTGGGGTGATACGCCATCCCATCTGGTTTGCGATTAGGGGGACTATCATTTGTTTTTCAACAGGACAATGACCCAACACACCTCCAGGCTGTGTAATGGCTATTTGAACAAGGAGAGTGATGGAGTGCTGCATGGAGACCTGGCCTCCACAATCACCCAATCTCAAACCAATTGAGATGGTTTGGGATGAGTTGGACTGCAGAATGAAGGAAAAGCAGCCAACAAGTGCTCAGCATATGTGGGAACTCCTTCAAGACTGTTGGAAAAGCATTCCAGGTGAAGCTGGTTGAGAGAATGTTAAGAGTGTGCAAAGCTGTCATCAAGGCAAAGGGTGGCTGTCACGGTCATTTGTAGAATTAACGGACCAAAGCGCAGCGTGCATAGAGTTCCACATGTTTAATTAAAGAAACTCACCAAAACAATACAGAACAAAAACGAAACATGAAGTCAAATGCAGTGCACACTGGCAACTACACACAAACAAGCAAGATCCCACAAAAACCCAGTGGGAAAAGGCTGCCTAAATATGATTCCCAATCAGAGACAACGATAAACAGCTGCCTCTGATTGGGAACCATACCAAGCCAACATAGACATATAATCACCTAGATAACCCACCCTAGTCACACCCCGACCTAACCAACATAGAGAATAAAAGGCTCTCTGTGGTCAGGGCATGACAGTGGCTACTTTGAAGAATCTAAAATCTAAAATATATTTTGATTTGTTTAACACTCTTTTGGTTACTACATTATTCCATATGTGTTAATTCATAGTTTTAATGTCTTCACTATTATTCTACAATGTAAAATAATGAAAAACCCTTGAATGAGTTGGTGTGTCCAAACCTTTTCCACATTTTGTTAGGTTACAGCCTATATTCTAAAATGTATGAAAAAAATGTCATTCTACACCCAATACCCTATAATGACAAAGCAAAAACAGGTTTACAAATTACGTTTACATACTTATTCAGACCATTTACTCAGTACTTTGTTGAAGCACCTTTGGCAGAAATTACAGCCTCGAGTCTTCTTGGGTATGATGCTAAAAGTTTGGCACATCTGTATTTGGGGAGTTTCTCCCATTCTTCTCTGCAGATTATCTCAAGTTCTGTCAGGTTGGATAGGGAGCGTTGCTGCACAGCTATTTTCAGGTCTCTCCAGAGATGTTCGATCGTGTTCAAGTCCGGGCTCTGGCTGGGCCACTCAAGGACATTGAGACTTGTCCCGAAGCCACTCCTGCGTTGTCTTGGCTGTGTGCTTAGGGTCATTGTCATGTTAGAAGGTGAACCTTCGCCCCAGTCTGAGGTCCTGAGCATTCTGGAGCAGGTTCATCAAGGATCTCTCTTAACTTTGCTCTGTTCATCTTTCGCTTGATCCTGACTAGTCTCCCAGTCCCTGCCGCTGAAAACACCCCCACAGCATTATGCTTCCACCACCAGGCTTCACCGTAAGGATGGTGCCAGGTTTCCTCCAGACGTGACGCTTGGCATTAAGCCCAAAGAGTTCAGTCTTGGTTTCATTAGACCAAAGAATCTTGTTTGTCATGGTCTGAGAGTCTTTAGGTGCCTTTTGGCAAACTCCAAGTGGGCTGTCATGTGCCTTTTACTGCAGACTGGCTTCCATCTTGCCACTATACCATAAATGCCTGATTGGTTGAGTGCTGCAGAGATGGTTGTCCTTCTGGAAGGTTCTCCCATCTCCACAGAGGAACACTAGAGCTCTGTCAAAGTGGCCATCGGGTTCTTGGTCATGTCCCTGACCAAGGCCCTTCTCCCCAGATTTAAAAAAAATATTTAAAAAAATGTAACCTTTATTTAACTAGGCAAGACAGTTAAGAACAAATTCTTATTTACAATGACGGCCTACCGGGGAACAGTGGGTTAACTGCCTTGTTCAGGGGCAGAACGCCAGATTTTTACCTTGTCAGCTTGGCGATTTGATCCAGCAACCTTTCGGTTACTGGCCCAACTCTCTAACCACTAGGCTACCTGCCGCCACGATTGCTCAGTTTGGCCGGGCGGCCAGCTCTAGGAAGTGTCTTGGTGGTTCCAAACTTCTTCCATTTAAGAATGATGGAGCCGACTGTTTGTTTTGATCTGTGAAATGAGAAATGTTTTGATCTGTGCTTCACCACAATCCTGTCTCTGAGCTCTACGGACAATTCCTTTGACCTCATGGCTTGGTTTTTGCTCTGACATGCACTGTCAATTGTGGGACCTTATATAGACAGGTGTGTGCCTTTCCATATCATGTCCAATCAATTGATTTTACCACAGGTGGACTCCAATCAAATTGTAGAAACATCTCAAGGATGATCAATGGAATAAGGATGCACCTGAGCTCAATTTCGAGTCTCATAGCAAAGGGTCTGAATACTTATGTAAATAAGGTTTTTTATTTTTAATACATTTGCAAACATTTCTAAAAACCTGTTTTTGCTTTCTCATTATGGGTTATTGTGTGTAGACTGCAGAGGATTATTTATTTTTTAATACATTTTAGAATAAGGATGTAATGTAACAAAATGTGGAAAAAGTCAAGGGGTCTGAATACTTTCCGAAGGCAATGTATATATATATTAAGAATAACTGAGAATCAATATGTAGCCATGGTCTAGTGACTGTATAAAGTCAATGGATCAATACACAATAACCCATTCAGGCCACACACTTCACAGTACATGACATGCCCTATTCCAGATGATAAAACGGTGAGTAAACATCATGTGAAATGTAGCTGCCTGTAATATGCAACTGTAAGGGACAGATCAAAATGTACTCACGGGTGGTCCAAAATAGGGGAGGGTTGTCAAACGTTTAAAAATATATATATTTTTACAAATATTTTTTATTTGGCACAGGGTAGGGTAGTAGGTTTTTCCCCTGGTTTACATTTGCTCATCTCCTTTTCTCTATAAACAATGGGTTGTCTTACTTTTGATATTACCCTAATAAAGTTTAGAAACGTTTGTGAAGGTTTGCTATGGTGTGGCTATTATTAAGCTTTAGCTACTGTAGGTCAACTTGAGGTGAGGAAGACTGTATGCATCTACAATCTAAGCTTGATGCCCTCAATCTCACACAAATTATCAATGAACCTACCAGGTACCACCCCAATTCCGTAAACACGGGTACCCTCATAGATATCATCCTAACAAACTTGCCCTCCAAATACACCTCTGCTGTTTTCAACCAAGATCTCAGCGATCACTGCCTCATTGCCTGCATCCGTAATGGGTCAGCGGTCAAACGACCTCCACTCATCACTGTCAAACGCTCCCTGAAACACTTCAGCGAGCAGGCCTTTCTAATCGACCTGGCCGAGGTATCCTGGAAGGATATTGATCTCATCCCGTCAGTAGAGGATGCCTGGACATTTTTTAAAAATGCCTTCCTCACCATCTTGAATAAGCATGCCCCATTCAAGAAATTTAGAACCAGGAACAGATATAGCCCTTGGTTCTCTCCTGACCTGACTGCCCTTAACCAACAGAAAAACATCCTATGGCGTTCTGCATTAGCATCGAACAGCCCCCGTGATATGCAACTTTTCAGGGAAGCTAGAAACCAGTATACACAGGCAGTTAGAAAAGCCAAGGCTAGCTTTTTCAAGCAGAAATTTGCTTCCTGCAACACAAATTCAAAAAAGTTCTGGGACACTGTAAAGTCCATGGAGAATAAGAACACCTCCTCCCAGCTTCCAACTGCTCTGAAGATAGGAAACACTGTCACCACCGACAAATCCACTATAATTGAGAATTTCAATAAGCATTTTTCTACGGCTGGCCATGCTTTCCACCTGGCTACCCCTACCCCGGACAACAGCACTGCCCTCCCCTCTGCTACTCGCCCAAGCCTTCCCCATTTCTCTTTCTCCCAAATACAGTCAGCTGATGTTCTAAAAGAGCTGCAAAATCTGGACCCTTACAAATCAGCCGGGCTAGATAATCTGGACCCTTTCTTTCTAAAACTATCTGCTGAAATTGTTGCCACCCCTATTACTAGCCTTTTCAACCTCTCTTTCGTGTCGTCTGAGATTCCCAAAGATTGGAAAGCAGCTGCGGTTATCCCCCTCTTCAAAGGGGGGGACACTCTTGACCCTAACAGCTACAGACCTATATCTATCCTACCCTGCCTTTCTAAGGTCTTCGAAAGCCAAGTCAACAAACAGATTACCGACCATTTCGAATCCCACCATACCTTCTCCGCTATGCAATCTGGTTTCAGAGCTGGTCATGGGTGCACCTCAGCCACGCTCAAGGTCATAAACGATATCTTAACCGCCATCGATAGGAAACAATACTGTGCAGCCGTATTCATTGACCTGGCCAAGGCTTTTGACTCTGTCAATCACCACATCCTCATCGGCAGACTCGACAGCCTTGGTTTCTCTAATGATTGCCTCGCCTGGTTCACCAACTACTTCTCTGATCGAGTTCAGTGTGTCAAATCGGAGGGTCTGTTGTCCGGGCCTCTGGCAGTCTCCATGGGGGTGCCACAGGGTTCAATTCTTGGACCGACTCTCTTCTCTGTATACATCAATGATGTCGCTCTTGCTGCTGGTGATTCTCTGATCCACCTCTACGCAGACGACACTATTCTGTATACTTCTGGCCCTTCTTTTGACACTGTGTTAACAACCCTCCAGGCGAGCTTCAATGCCATACAACTCTCCTTCCGTGGCCTCCAATTGCTCTTAAATACAAGTAAAACTAAATGCATGCTCTTCAACCGATCGCTGCCTGCACCTGCCCGCCTGTCCAACATCACTACTCTGGACGGCTCTGACTTAGAATATGTGGACAACTACAAATACCTAGGTGTCTGGTTAGACTGTAAACTCTCCTTCCAGAGTCACATCAAACATCTCCAATCCAAAGTTAAATCTAGAATTGGCTTCCTATTCCGCAACAAAGCATCCTTCACTCATGCTGCCAAACATACCCTTGTAAAACTGACCATCCTACCAATCCTCGACTTCGGTGATGTCATTTACAAAATAGCCTCCAAAACCCTACTCAATAAATTGGATGCAGTCTATCACAGTGCCATCCGTTTTGTCACCAAAGCCCCATATACTACCCACCACTGCGACCTGTACACTCTCGTTGGCTGGCCCTCGCTTCATACTCGTCGCCAAACCCACTGGTTCCAGGTCATCTACAAGACCCTGCTAGGTAAAGTCCCCCCTTATCTCAGCTCGCTGGTCACCATAGCAACACCTACCTGTAGCACGCGCTCCAGCAGGTTTATCTCTCTGGTCACCCCCAAAACCAATTCTTCCTTTGGCCGCCTCTCCTTCCAGTTCTCTGCTGCCAATGACTGGAACGAACTACAAAAATCTCTGAAACTGGAAACACTTATCTCCCTCACTAGCTTTAAGCACCAGCTGTCAGAGCAGCTCATAGATTACTGCACCTGTACATAGCCCATCTATAATTTAGCCCAAACAACTACCTCTTTACCTACTGTATTTATTTATTTATTTTGCTCCTTTGCACCCCATTATTTCTGTCTCTACTTTGCGCTTTCTTCCACTGCAAACCAACCATTCCAGTGTTTTTAGTTTTTATTTTACTTGCTGTGTTGTATTTACTTCGCCACCATGGCCTTTTTATATTTTTATTTATTTATACATATATTTGTTTGCCTTCACCTCCCTTATCTCACCTCACTTGCTCACATTGTATATAGACTTATTTTTTTTTCACTGTATCATTGACTATATGTTTGTTTTACTCCATGTGTAACTATGTGTTGTTGTATGTGTCGAACTGCTTTGCTTTATCTTGGCCAGGTCGCAATTGTAAATGAGAACGTGTTCTCAATTTGCCTACCTGGTTAAATAAAGGTTAAATAAAATAAATAAAATAAATGCATGTCGGTGTCATAGCATGCCACGGCATATCTCTATCTCTCTGAGTTAGGCCTAAGCTTCTCTTACTTTTATATAGGCTTAGTGTGTGTGTGTGTGTGGGGGGGGGGGGGGGGGGGGGTTGTGTCTGTTGACTTGTTGAGAACTAAATGCCCTAAAGGCATCATTCTTCTGCTAACCTGAGTCTACCCTACAAGACAACCTGAGCCTTATCTGCAAGATCTTGCATTGTATTTCTCATGTCTCTGGTGCTACTGCTGACTTGCATCACCTGTTGACAGTGTGGAGGGCCTAGTTTACTTGGCCCTCTAAGTTGCATCAGAGAGAGAACATATTACATTGTAAGACAGCCAAGATGCGTCCCTACTCACTATATAGTCCACTAGTTTTGACCAGAGCCATATGGCCCTATATAGGGAATAGGGTGCCATTTCGGACGCAGGCTTAGTATATGGATACCATGTTGTTCATTACATCTATCCAACTCTACACCCCACCCCTATCTTTGGAGTCATTTCCCGAAACATAATCACGTTACCCCTTTCATAGGCACCGCCCACCCTGTTCAGTACCATCAACCAATCACGACCTTCCGTTGCGGCTGCGCCAAAGAGAGGCCATAATGTTTAGGTTGTCGAGGTTCCCCAGATTGGTCGTATCCATAAGTGTCATCCTCCTACTGTCTCTCTCTCCCTCCCTACCTCTCTCTCTCCCAGGAGACTGTCTTTATTAAGCATTGGCCCCTGTGAAACGGTGCTATATGGAGTAAGGGCCCGGTTTGGCATACAGCTGGGCTTCTGGGGGCCAACAGAGAGATAGAGAGCTTTGCTACGGAGGATAGTGAAGAGCTGTGGCTTTGCTACTGGGAGTCAGTTGGCGTGCTCGATTCGATAGTTTGTAATCAACAGTTATTGAGTCCAGGGTTGACTAGACATATAGATTGGAAACGGAAAACACACACTCACTGAAATTGTTTGTTCTACTGAGGGACTGAGACTGAAGGAGGACTAGTGAAATAGTTTGTTCTACTGAGGGACTGAGACTGAAGGAGAAGACCGGAGGAGGACCAGTGAAATAGTTTGTTCTACTGAGAGACTGAGACTGAAGGAGAAGAGTGGAGGAGGACCAGTGAAATAGTTTGTTCTACTGAGGAACTGAGACTGAAGGAGGACTAGTGAAATAGTTTGTTCTACTGAGGCACTGAGTCTGAAGGAGAAGAGTGGAGGAGGACCAGTGGAATAGTTTGTTCTACTGAGGGACTGAGACTGAAGGAGAAGAGTGGAGGAGGACCAGTGAAATAGTTTGTTCTATTGAGGGACTGAGACTGAAGGAGAAGAGTGGAGGAGGACCAGTGAAATAGTTTGTTCTACTGAGGGACTGAGACTGAAGGAGAAGAGTGGAGGAGGACCAGTGAAATAGTTTGTTCTACTGAGGGACTGAGACTGAAGGAGAAGAGTGGAGGAGGACCAGTGAAATAGTTTGTTCTACTGAGGGATTGAGACTGAAGGAGAAGAGTGGAGGAGGACCAGTGAAATAGTTTGTTCTACTGAGGGATTGAGACTGAAGGAGAGTGGAGGAGGACCAGTAGAGGGACGTATCATCTCTGTTGAGGTAGGTGAGATTTTGATGTAATTGAAAGATCATTTTTTTACTGTATTTGATAGCAATTTGTCCATTTTATAAGTCGTAATATTGCTCAGAAGAAATGTAAGTGGCTATCTATTCGATTTGAACGAGTAATGCATTATGATAACGGATTTTTAAGCATCAATTTTAATAGGTGCAGCAAGCGCAATTCAATTATATTTATAAAGTGATTTTTTGACGTCAGCCAACAATATGGAGTGATTTTTGTGCCAATTTCTTTTGGTATGAAAATCCATTCATACAATAAACTGAACAGATGCGTAAATCATATAAAACACTTTTTATGACAACATGCAAAAGTTAATGTAGTGGAATATAATAGCTTGATGATAGCAGGCAGCATGTCAAAGTCTATTGGTCCTCAACTCTGTCATACACAATACAGATACAATGATATACACTACGATTATATACAGCTATACAGTATATATTATATACAATTATACATTCATAACTCATGTCAATTGTTCCCTTTTCCCTCTGTTTAGAACCAAATCTCTTCTCCACTTTGACCACACCTTCCATGGCGATGATGGCTAACTCCACGGGGATGACCTCCAATGACCTCTCCCTGAACTCAACGTCGACCCTTAGCCCGGAACCTTGGACCCCGCCTCCTTGGTACCAATTCCACGTCTGCTCCGTGGCCCCTTACGGATTCATCTTCTACTTTGGAGTCAAAGTCTTCAACCTGGCCATAGGTGTAGTAGCATGATGTACCACATTACACATAATGCTCTGGTAGTAGTTGTAGTAGGACAATGTACTACATTACCCATAATGCTCTGGTAGCAGGTGCATGTTGTTCTGGTAGCTTGTAGCATGTTGTTTATGACGAAAATGGAAACATTACAGTTTGACACTTTCACGTAGTTGGAGTAATAACATGTTCAACTACTTAAGACATTGGCTGGAATCTAGGTTGTGGCTTTAGATTTAGCAAAAATGAACAACTAAGGAAGAAAGTTTCCCTTCTATCATTGACTTCTCATATCCCAAACCCAGTCCTGATCTGCTTGGTCTGCTTCCCGGAAGTCTTGCAATCTTCCGCCTTTGGATTTAGAAACTATGTGGCAGCATTATGTACTACAGTACCCATAATACTGTGGTAGTAAGTGTAGTAGCGTGATGTACTACAGTACCCATAATGCTGTGGTAGTAAGTGTAGTAGTGTGATGTACTACAGTACCCATAATGCTGTGGTAGTAGGTGTAGTAGCGTGATATACTACAGTACCCGTAATGCTGTGGTAGTAGGTGGAGTAGCATGATGTATCTTTTGACCAGAACCCTATGAAGTAGTGCACTGTATAGAGGGCTCTGCTCAAAAGTAGTGCACTATACAGGGAATAGGGAAAGTAGGACACTATATTGGGAATGGGTGCCATTTTGGACTCAGCCTTGGTAAAGATATTCCTGTCACTAACACAGTGGTGTCCCTACTGTTTATGGAGTCTGGTCAAAAGTAGTGCACGACATAGGGAATAGGATGCCATTTGGGACGCATCCTAACACAGTCCTTATTGATACAACAGGCACACCCTGCAACATACTGGTGCTGTGGAAGATCTCCAGCAGGAAAAGTGACTCGTCCACGTCTGACATCTTCATCTTTAATCTGGCTATAATGGACACCTACTTCTGCCTCATGGGGCCCATAGACATGGTCAACAGGCTGGTCCTGGACCACCAAGGCATCTGGTACTTCCAACGCTTTGCCTACGGGGTCAAAGACACAGGACCCCTCTTCCTGGTGAGTAGATAATAAGACCTAGGTAGTTATGTTACATACACCTGGGTTATGTTATAATCTGGGTTATGTTATAATCTGGATTATGTTATCTAGTCCTGGGTTATATTATAATGTGGGCTATGTTATATAGACCTGGGTTATGTTATAATCTGGGTTATGTTATATAGACCTGGGATATGTTATAATCTGGGTTACGTTATAATCTGAGTTATGTTATATAGACCAGGGTTATATTATATTGTGGGTTATGTTATATAGACCTGGGTTATATTATAATATGGGTTATGTTATAATCTGGGTTATGTTATATAGACCTGGGTTATATTATAATCTGGGTTATGATATAATCTGGGTTGTGTTATAATCTGGTTATGTTATATAGATCTTGGTTATGTTATAAAGACCTGGGATATGTTATAATCTGGGTTTATGTTATAATCTGAGTTATGTTATATAGACCTGGGTTATTATGTTATAGTCTGGGTTATGTTCATATTATATTCTGGGTTATAATGTGGGTCAGACCTAATCCCTCTCCATCTCTCTCCTCCCAGATGTGTATTTGTCTAGACCTGGGTGGTTATGTTATAATAATCTGTGTCAGGTAGCCTAGCAGTTAAGAGCATTGAACCAAAAGATCGCTGGTTTGAATCCCTGAGCAGACTAAGTGAAAAATCTGTCCTTGAGCAAGGCACTTAACCCTAAATTATCCTGCAAGTCTCTCTGGATAAGAGCGTCTGCTAAATTACTCAAATGTAAATGTAAAAAACTGTTATAATTTGGGTCATATTTGAATCTGGGTTATGTTATAATCTGGGTTATTTTATGATGTTCATTATTTTGTAGTGTGGGTTATATTATAATCTGGGTTATGTTATAATCTGGGTCATGTTATAATCAGAATTATGTTATAATCTGGGTTATATATTAATCTGTGTTATATTATAATCTGAGTTATATTCCATCTCTCTCCTCCCAGGTGTGTATCTGTCTGGACCGCTATGTGGCCGTGGTCCACCCGGTGCTGTTCACTGGTATCCGTGACAACAAGATCCGCGTTGGTGTCTCCGTGGTAACCTGGGCCCTCATCCTGGCCTACAGCCTCACCAAGAGCATCCTGGGAGTCATGTCTGTCAACGAGGTGTTCAGCGGCCTCATCCTCTTCGCCTTCGCCCTCATGATCTACTGTAACCTCTCCATCATATGGGTCCTACGCCGCTCCGTAGCCGGGAAGGAGGTGATGCACCCTGTGAAGAAGAAAGCCTTCAAAATGGTGCTGGTCGTCTTGGGTATAATCTTCGTCAACTACCTTCCTCCTGTGGCTCTTGTTCCGTTCTTCTCCTACTACACGTTCGTCCAGTTCCGCTGTCAGGTGACTATAAGTGTGTTCTCCATCATGGATCTGAGTTGTAGTATGGAGCCACTGCTGTATATTACCAAGATGGACAGGCCTGCGTGTGTACCTGGCTGGTGCTGTGCGGGGGAGAGCTCGGCCAAGAAACCCTACGAGATTAATGTGTGATGGGGCTCATCACTATCCTGCCAAGTTACAAAGTCAGAAGGCCCACTAAATTCTACGATTCCTTTTCTTAAACTCTGATTTTAAACCTTAACTTTAACCGAACCTTAACCACACTGCTAACCTTATGCCTAACCCTAACCTTAAATTAAGATCGAAAATAACATTTCTGTTGGCAGAAAGTTTTACGATAAAGCCAATTCTGACTTTGCAGCTTGGCCATCTACTGGGAACCATGTGATGAGAGAGAGAAGAAGAGGCTGGTGGGTGGAGCTATACGAGGATGGGTTCATTGTAATGGCTGGAATGGAATAAATGGAATGGACCATGTGTTTCATGTGCGTGATTCTGTTCCATTTATTCCATTCCAACCATTACAATGAGCCTGTCCTCCTATATCTCTGCCCCCCAGCCTCCTCTGGGGGAAAGAAGGACAGGGGACAGTGGGGTGACCATCTACCAACTCCTGTCCAGGAGAGCTACTGCTGTGCAGGCTTTAGTACCAGGCCTGCAGTACACATTAGATTCAGCCTGCACACTCCTGGCATGTCTTAAATTAGGTAGGCCGCAATACACACATTTAGATATATCACAGGGTAAATGTATTGTGTGTGGATGGACATCTATACTGCTGTATTGCCAATAAATACTATTAATATGTATTATTATTATCATTAATAATGAATAATCATTTGTGATTTCTGAGAATGTGTTTGTTTATTTATTGATACTTCATTTTGCGCTCCCGAGTGTCGCAGCGGCACTGCATCTCAGTGCTTGAGGCGTCACTACAAACAGCCTGGTTCGAATGCAGGCTGTATCACAACCGGACATAATTGGGAGTCCCATAGGGCGGCGCACAATTGGCCCAGCGTCGTCCGGGTTTGGCCGGTGTAAGCCGTCTTTGTAAATAAGAATATGTTCTTAACTTACTTGTCTAGTTAAATAAAGGTTAAATAAAATAAATAAATAAAAATTCACCATAGTTGGCCCATAAGCAATGTCTCCCAGTGTCGATCTCCCATTTGGACCGGATCTGGCCTGTCTAATGCTTCACATTGCCAGTGTACAGGTAACTGACAAAATAAAGGAAACACTTCAGTAAATAAGGGATACAAAGTATATTGAAGCAGGTGCACCCCACCCAGGTGTTGTTCCTTAGTTAATTAAGCAATTTTGGCTACACTCTTAGAATAGTGGACCACAATGGAAACAAGTCTTTGAGTTTTTGTGTGTATAATCTTTGGGAATTTTGGTACATGTATTGGTTGTCTGGTGTGGCTTCTTTATGTATTTTAAATGGTCAAATTACTATTATAAAAAAATATATGATAGAGCAATCTGATGCCCATCTGCAAACTCGATAATGTGTTGCGTAACCATTAGTTACAATGCAACGTCTGCAATGTATTCGGCCTGGAACCTTCTAGTACCATGTCTTAGAGAGGAAAGAAATGACATAAGCCCTGACTACATTTAATATGTATACCACATACTTACTTCCTGTTTCCATACAAAACCTCTCCACTTCACTCTGTAAGTACACTTGATGATATCTTATAATATAGTGTTTGATAGTATGTTTTTAGTGATAAACAATACACTGAGTTCACAAAACATTAGGGGCACCTGCTGTTTCCATGACATAGATTGACCAGGTGAATCCAGGTGTCACTTGTGAAATCCACTTCAATAAGTCTAGATGAAGGGGAGGAGACGGGTTAAAGAAGGGTTTTTAAGTCTTGAAAGAATTGAGACATGGATTGTGTGTGTGTGCCATTCAGAGGGGGTATGGTAGTAGGTGCCAGGCTCACCGGTTTGTGTCAAGAACTCCAACGCTGCTGGGTTTTTCACGCTCAACAGTTTCCTGTGTGCATCAAGAATGATCCACCACCCAAAGGATATCCAGCAAACTTGACACAACTGTGGGGAGCATTGGCGTCAACATGGGCCAGCATCCCTGTGGAACGCTTTCGACACCATGCCCCGACAAATTGAGGCTGTTCTGAGGGCAAAAAGGGGTGCAATTCAATATTAGGAAGGTGTTACTAATGCTTTGTACACTCTGTGTATATTCTGTTAATAATTGGTCTCAATGCTACAGTCAGGATTGTAAAAATTAAATGTATTTGAAGCAATAAATGAATAATTATGTGAATACAGTGCTATAGACAGATCTTTCTCATTTGATGTATAAGGTGTAGTAATTCACCAGCTATATTTGACTTCCTTCATGTTGCTAAGACTGTAGGGTGGGAGATGCAACAATGGCCTTGAGAACAGCACGAAGTGTGTTGGTGGTCTTTCTCTGGTCTGTGGTAGGTGCGGTCTCATTCATAACTTTTCAGTAATCATCTTTCTCCTATCCTTTACTATTCAATCTATAGACATTTGCAAATTGCTATATAACAATTCACAATAAGTAGCTTCCGAAGGTTTGTCCTGGTGTGTATTGTTCATTTCCTTGTTCATATTCATAGCTGTCCCAAGCGGAACAAATATATTTAAATATACTTAAATTAATATATTTTATTACATTTAAGTATGTCTGTGACAAATATAACTAAGTATATTTCAAATGACCTAAATTGGAGCAATTTTAAATACATTTATTAAATGTACAATTTCTAAAGACTGTTGACATCTAGTGGAAGGCATAGGAACTGCAATTTGAGTCCTAAGTCAATGGATACCGTAATGGCATTGAATAGAAAACTACAAAAAAAAAAAAAAAAAAACTTCCTGAATGGATTTTTCTCAGGTCTTCGCCTGCCAAATCAGTTCTGTTATACTCACAGACACTATTTTAACAGTTTTAGAAACTTTCAGGGTGTTTTCTATCCAAATCTACCAGTTATATGCATATCATATCTTCTGGGTCCGAGTAGCAGGCGGTTTAATTTGGGCATGCTTTTCATCCAAAATTCCGAATGCTGCCCCCTACCCTAGAGAAGTTAAGGCAGCCCCCCGCACCTCTCTGATTCAGAGGCGTTGGGAAATGCCTAGTCAGTTGTACAACTGAATGCCTTCAACTGAAATGTGTCTTCCACATTTAACCCAACCACTCTGAATCAGAGAGGTGCAGGGTGCTGCCTTAATCAACATCCACGTCTTCAGTGCCCAGGGTATAGTGGGTTAAATTCCTTGCTCAGGGGCAGAACGACAGATTTTTACCTTGCCAGCTCGGGGATTCAATCCAGCAACCTTTCAGTTACTGGCCCAATGCTCTAACCACTAGGCTACCTGCCGCCAATGTAGGAGCTCCCTAGGTGAGTCCTCCTTACCTTTACTCGACTCAGGCTTAGATATGCTGTCCATGTTCATGGATCTCCTTTCTTGCCACGACTGAAAAAAATACGAAAACATCTAAATACACGTACATACAACTTTTAAGACCGTATTAGCAAAAGGACATGCATATTTACATTGCCCTTGGCTGGAACATGAATGACAAGGCTAAAGTCAAGACATATTTCACACAAAAGTAAGATGGATGCACAATGCATCACATTTTTTGGTGATAGCCAAGTTAATTTCAATAATGTATGAATTGAGGATGAGAGAATCTCAAATAGAGCTTGGTAGAGTTTGGTTTGAGAGCCAAACTGAGAGGCTGTCCTGTTAGGAGAGGTTTTGCTCACCTGCAGACAGGTGTATTGTATTGTATTTCCATTGTTGGCTATTCATTTTAATTTTGGAAAATCCAGCATTGTATTATAAAACAGACTTTCCAAACGTGGGTCTGTTGTAGTCCCCAACAATTTTTTTGTCTGCATATGGCGCATGTGCATGACTTTTATTTTATATTTTGTTCCAAATCCCCCCCTTCATAATGACCAACCTTCCTGCCCACTGGCACAGTACTTCGAAATGGAATTGTATTTAACTTCTGGCTTCCCGCAGACTGTTTTTGTGCAACCCAATACAATTGATAGCAATATTAACGTATGTAATTCATTTTTTCCACCAACTTTCATGTAGTTGCCTTGATCAGCCTGAGCTCTTATCGCCGTAACACAAAACCTTGTGACACCATGAAGGACCCGACGCTGACTCTCAGCCGTTCATGCCTTCACTCAACCCGAGTTCGGCCGAGTCCTTGTCCTAGCTGGGCATTGCAACGTCCAGCATGCAACGCTCTACTGATTAACGTTAGCAATTAGCAAGACCAGCCGATGTCTGTACATGCCATTCCATATTTATTTTGGGTCATAATCATGCTATAATGAGGAAAATATCATCATACGATTGCCCAATTGTCAACTGTATTTCACTCGAAATAATTTGAATTCAGATGCTAATCTGGCTGACATATATACAGTTATTGCTGATGACACTAGCTAGCCAAGTTAGCTAGCTAACCAAACCCATGTTGATGGTTAGCTAGAATGCTAGCCATGACCCTCATAGAGACATCCTTGCAAGACTGACCGCATAGCGCACCTGGAAGGCCCCCGCCAGTGGGAACCCTTGAGTGTATGTTGAACTAGATGCGGAAGTTGAACGAGCGAGACGTTCCCCTTGATGCAGAAGTTGAACGAGCAAGACGTCTGCATCTACCTCAGAGTTATAGCTCCCTCTCCGGTATGCTAGCCGATAATAACCACAATATGGTTAGTCTAACCATTCCCGGTAAACTAGCCTATAATAACCACAATATAGTTGGTCTAACCATTCGCGGTACGCTAGCCTATAATAACCACAATATAGTTAGCCAAACCATTCCTGGTAAACTAGCCTATAATAACCACTATGCAGGCCCTATACACCAGTACAGGCCTAATGATGATACTAGCCTATAGTAACCATGATACAGGCCCTATAGACCAGTACAGGTCTAATGATGATACTAGCCTATAATAACCATGATACAGGCCCTATAGACCAGTACAGGTCTAATGATGATACTAGCCTATAATAACCACTATACAGGCCCTATAGACCAGTACAGGTCTAATGATGATACTAGCCTACAATAACCAAGATACAGGCCATATAGACCAGTACAGGTCTAATGATGATACTAGCCTACAATAACCATGATACAGGCCCTATAGACCAGTACAGGTCTAATGATGATACTAGCCTACAATAACCATGATACAGGCCCTATAGACCAGTACAGGCCTAATGATGATACTAGCCTATAGTAACCATGATACAGGCCCTATAGACCAGTACAGGTCTAATGATGATACTAGCCTATAATAACCATGATACAGGCCCTATAACCAGTACAGGCCTAATGATGATACTAGCCTATAATAACCATGATACAGGCCATATAGACAGGTACAGATATCAAAGAGCTATTTTAAAGCAGTCTCAGAGGTCAGCTTCAGGTGGTCCTCTAACGAATTGGATGGTCTCACTTCTCTTGGTCAGGGCCTCATCCCTCTCTTGCACAGCTTTCACAGACTCAGGATTGGCGCTGTGCAGTTGTAGGAATAATCTTTGAAGCCCATTTCCTCCTCTTCCTCTGCCAAAGGAAGTGAATCTAAAAAGTCCTCCTCTTCATGCCTTGCAACCTTCACAATATCCAAATCGGTTGCCAGTGGGATGACAGGGATGGAAGCCCTCAACGTCACCAGCCGCTCCATCGTCAGCCGTCTCCTAACCGCATCTAAAGCCTGTCTCCTCTGTACTCTGTGTGTGAGTCCATATGCCGGTCCAGCCTGCTGAAATGGGTGGAGCATCCCGTCATTGGACACAGCTCCTGCCTGATATTGACATGGCCCGACTGCCAATGACAAAGGACCACTCTCTCCTCCGTGTTCCTCACATTGTCGATCTGAATGTGCTTAGATATGTTGAATCTTGACAGTGTTGGGAACATGTCTATCAATATCCAAGTCTGATTTCTATAAATGTATCTGCCACACCACGCCCAAATGTATGCTTATTGGTCAGTAGCGGCCATTTTGTTATATCCACAATTATCTCATTATTGTGTGCTTGTAACTGTACTCAGTCTCTCCTTTACTTTTAGCCAAGAGAGACTGGCATGCATAGTATTGATATTAGCCCTCTGATTACAGTAAAGAGCAAGACAATAACAGCTTAAATGTCCTGTTTTGAATTCATGCTGAAATAACTGCGTAAAATCAAATCAAATTGTATTCATCACATGAGCCGAATACAACTGGTGTAGACATTACCGTGAAATGCTTGCTTACGAGCCCAGAGTTAAAAAATAACATAATAACACAAGCGGAATAAAATACACAAAATGGAACTATATACAGGGAGTACCACACAGCCTTAGCCTGATTATGCAACCATTTGGATCAGTTATGGGTCTATACCATTTATGTCCAGAAAGGTACATTAGCAGGCTACTCACATGGTGAATTTTGATCACACCATCGTGCTCTCTCTCTCTCTCTCCTTTTAAATTCACAGCCAGGGGCTTATTTATTACAGAAACCGTTTACCGTTTATAAACAAACGGAAGCAAACATAGAAAAATGTGAGTTTCTATTGGACAAATTCAGGTAGGTTCCTCCCCGTTTCGTTTGCTTCCGATTAAGAAACGCTTTGCAACAGAATCAGCATAATGAATATTCCACAGTTCTTTTGTTTTCTTTGTTTTACATTCAGCAAGCAAGAGCAAGCTGTTGTCGTAAATAAACACTCAAAATAAGTGTAGCTTTTCCTGGGACTCCAAGAGCTAAAGAGTAATTACTGGAAATAATGAACTATTTGAAATGACAGGCAGCCTAGGATAAACATATCACTCGAAAAAGAAGACATGCAGATAGTCCAGTCATCCACATGGACAGTTGGTATCAACTACTCCAAAACCCAATCTAATCCAATAACTTTTTTCCACATTGAGGAACCATCTCCTTTCGACTCCAAAATGTCCTTTAACTTTTCTAGACGCTCTTCAGTGGACAGAGACTGCAAAGAAACCCTTAAATTACTGTGAAGATAACTTTTTTCATGAGCTGTGGTCCTGGCATAATTTTGTGACGCAATCAGGGCTGGATTAATGCAGGGGTTTACCAGGGCTGAAGCCCCTGGGGCCCGTGTGTGGCCAAAGAGCCAACAACAAATGTATAAAAACATTTAATAAATAAGTATTTTTACACACACACACACACACATACATACATATACAGTGGGGCAAAAAAAGTATTTAGTCAGCCACCAATTGTGTAAGTTCTCCCACTTAAAAAGATGAGAGAGGCCTGTACTTTTCATCATAGGTACACTTCAACTATGACAGACAAAATGAGGAAGAAAAATCCAGAAAATCACATTGTAGGATTTTTAATGAATTTATTTGCAAATTATGGTGGAAAATAAGTATTTGGTCAATAACAAAAGTTTATCTCAATACTTTGTTATATACCCTTTGCTGGCAATGACAGAGGTCAAACGTTTTCTGTAAGTCTTCACAAGGTTTTCACACACTGTTGCTGGTATTTTGGCCCATTCCTCCATGCAGATCTCCTCTAGATCAGTGATGTTTTGGGGCTGTTGCTGGGCAACACGGACTTTCAACTCCCTCCAAAGGTTATTATACGCTCGTATCATCATTAGACCTGTACTGGTCTATAGGGCCTGTATAGTGGTTATTATAGGCTAGTAACATCATGAGACCTGTACTGGTCTATAGGGCCTGTATCTTGGTTATTATAGGCTAGTATCATCATTAGACCTGTACTGGTCTATAGGGCCTGTATCTTGGTTATTATAGGCTAGTATCATCATTAGAGCTGTACTGGTCTATAGGGCCTGTATAGTGGTTATTATAGGCTAGTATCATCATTAGACCTGTACTGGTCTATATGGCCTGTATCTTGGTTATTGTAGGCTAGTATCCTCATTAGACCTGTACTGGTCTATAGGGCCTGTATCTTGGTTATTATAGGCTAGTATCATCATTAGACCTGTACTGGTCTATAGGGCCTGTATAGTGGTTATTATAGGCTAGTAACATCATGAGACCTGTACTGGTCTATAGGGCCTGTATCTTGGTTATTATAGGCTAGTATCATCATTAGACCTGTACTGGTCTATAGGGCCTGTATCTTGGTTATTATAGGCTAGTATCATCATTAGAGCTGTATTGGTCTATAGGGCCTGTATAGTGGTTATTATAGGCTAGTATCATCATTAGACCTGTACTGGTCTATATGGCCTGTATCTTGGTTATTGTAGGCTAGTATCCTCATTAGACCTGTACTGGTCTATAGGGCCTGTATCTTGGTTATTATAGGCTAGTATCATCATTAGACCTGTACTGGTCTATAGGGCCTGTATCTTGGTTATTATAGGCTAGTATCATCATTAGACCTGTACTGGTCTATAGGGCCTGTATCATGGTTATTATAGGCTAGTATCATCATTAGAGCTGTACTGGTCTATAGGGCCTGTATAGTGGTTATTATAGGCTAGTATCATCATTAGACCTGTACTGGTCTATATGGCCTGTATCTTGGTTATTGTAGGCTAGTATCCTCATTAGACCTGTACTGGTCTATAGGGCCTGTATCTTGGTTATTATAGGCTAGTATCATCATTAGAGCTGTACTGGTCTATAGGGCCTGTATAGTGGTTATTATAGGCTAGTATCATCATTAGACCTGTACTGGTCTATATGGCCTGTATCTTGGTTATTGTAGGCTAGTATCCTCATTAGACCTGTACTGGTCTATAGGGCCTGTATCTTGGTTATTATAGGCCAGTATCATCATTAGACCTGTACTGGTCTATAGGGCCTGTATCTTGGTTATTATAGGCTAGTATCATCATTTGACCTGTACTGGTCTATAGGGCCTGTATCATGGTTATTATAGGCTAGTATCATCATTAGAGCTGTACTGGTCTATAGGGCCTGTATAGTGGTTATTATAGGCTAGTATCATCATTAGATCTGTACTGGTCTATATGGCCTGTATCTTGGTTAATGTAGGCTAGTATCATCATTCGACCTGTACTGGTCTATAGGGCCTGTATCTTGGTTATTATAGGCTAGTATCATCATTAGAGCTGTACTGGTCTATAGGGCCTGTATAGTGGTTATTATAGGCTAGTATCATCATTAGACCTGTACTGGTCTATATGGCCTGTATCTTGGTTATTGTAGGCTAGTATCCTCATTAGACCTGTACTGGTCTATAGGGCCTGTATCTTGGTTATTATAGGCCAGTATCATCATTAGACCTGTACTGGTCTATAGGGCCTGTATCTTGGTTATTATAGGCTAGTATCATCATGAGACCTGTACTGGTCTATATGGCCTGTATCTTGGTTATTATAGGCTAGTATCATCATTAGACCTGTACTGGTCTATAGGGCCTGTATCTTGGTTATTATAGGCCAGTATCATCATTAGACCTGTACTGGTCTATAGGGCCTGTATCTTGGTTATTATAGGCCAGTATCATCATTAGACCTGTACTGGTCTATATGGCCTGTATCTTGGTTATTATAGGCTAGTATCATCATTAGAGCTGTACTGGTCTATAGGGCCTGTATAGTGGTTATTATAGGCTAGTATCATCATTAGACCTGTACTGGTCTATATGGCCTGTATCTTGGTTATTGTAGGCTAGTATCCTCATTAGACCTGTACTGGTCTATAGGGCCTGTATCTTGGTTATTATAGGCCAGTATCATCATTAGACCTGTACTGGTCTATAGGGCCTGTATCTTGGTTATTATAGGCTAGTATCATCATGAGACCTGTACTGGTCTATATGGCCTGTATCTTGGTTATTATAGGCTAGTATCATCATTAGACCTGTACTGGTCTATAGGGCCTGTATCTTGGTTATTATAGGCCAGTATCATCATTAGACCTGTACTGGTCTATAGGGCCTGTATCTTGGTTATTATAGGCCAGTATCATCATTAGACCTGTACTGGTCTATAGGGCCTGTATCATGGTTATTATAGGCTAGTATCATCATTAGACCTGTACCTGTCTATATGGCCTGTGGGAGCGGGATGAAGAAACCCGTGTGCACCATGACAGAGAAGCCTCAACTCCCCAGTTGAGTTTACTTCACATTTAGGTAGATAATGTAATGGATTTGTTTGCCAGCGTGAGTCTAGATAGCACTAGCTGTATTATGCCTACAACAGTTTAGTTCCAGTCCGCTAGGTGTTTCTCTACAGTATGGGTAGATCTCTGGGTGACGTGGACATCCCCATGCATGCACCTTATCAAAGGGTGGGTCTAATCGTGAATGCTGATTGGTTAAAACCGCATTTCAGCCTGTGTCTATTCCATAAGTTACCAGCAGCTAAATCTATGACCTTAAAATGCCTATTTACTCTGTTCCATCTAACTGTGTGTAACGGATGTGAAATGGCTAGCTAGTTAGCGGGTACGCGCTAATAGCGTTTCAATCAGTTACGTCACTTGCTCTGAAACCTAGAAGTAGTGGTTCCCCTTGCTCTGCAAGGGTCGCGGCTTTTGTGGAGCGATGGGTAACGACGCTTCGTGGGTGTCAGTTGTTGATGTGTGCAGAAGGTCCCTGGTTCGCGCCCGTGTCGGGGCGAGGGGACGATCTAAAGTTATACTATTACATGTGCAATCCACTGTCTCATCAGCCCAGCCAGGCACTTTATAAACTTGATCTCCACAATAACAAGCATCTAGACATTATCTCACATTTCGTTTAGTCTAACATTTAGTTTTCAACAGCGCAGATTTGTATAAACCTTGCTGACTGTCTCTCCGACATTTGCAACATTGTTTATATATTCAAATTCGATATCCAGCTGTCCCATTAGTAATGACCGTGTTGGGAGTCGGGAGGAGACTGACAGGCAGCGTTTCTCAGCCAGTCGAAGTCATTAAATCAGCTGGCATCATTTTTATGGATATATACAGTGGGGAGAACAAGTATTTGATACACTGCCGATTTTGCAGGTTTTCCTACTTACAAAGCATGTAGAGGTCTGTCATTTTTATCATAGGTACACTTCAACTGTGAGAGAAGGAATCTAAAACAAAAATCCAGAAAATCACATTGTATGATTTTTAAGTAATTAATTTGCATTTTATTGCATGACATAAGTATTTGATACATCAGAAAAGCAGAACTTAATATTTGGTACAGAAACCTTAGTTTGTAATTACAGAGATCATACGTTTCCTGTAGTTCTTGACCAGGTTTGCACACACTGCAGCAGGGATTTTGGCCCACTCCTCCATACAGACCTTCTCCAGATCCTTCAGGTTTCGGGGCTGTCGCTGGGCAATACGGACTTTCGGCTCCCTCCAAAGATTTTCTATTGGGTTCAGGTCTGGAGACTGGCTAGGCCACTCCAGGACCTTGAGATGCTTCTTACGGAGCCACTCCTTAGTTGCCCTGGCTGTGTGTTTCGGGTCGTTGTCATGCTGGAAGACCCAGCCACGACCCATATACAATGCTCTTACTGAGGGAAGGAGGTTGTTGGTCAAGATCTCGCGATACATGGCCCCGTCCATCCTCCCCTCAATACGGTGCAGTCGTCCTGTCCCCTTTGCAGAAAAGCATCCCCAAAGAATGATGTTTCCACCTCCATGCTTCACGGTTGGGATGGTGTTCTTGGGGTTGTACTCATCCTTCTATTCCTCCAAACACGGCGAGTGGAGTTTAGAGCAAAAAGCTCTATTTTTGTCTCATCAGACCACATGACCTTCTCCCATTCCTCCTCTGGATCATCCAGATGGTCATTGGCAAACTTCAGACGGGCCTGGACATGCGCTGGCTTGAGCAGGGGGACCTTGCGTGCGCTGCAGGATTTTAATCCATGACGGCGTAGTGTGTTACTAATGGTTTTCTTTGAGACTGTGGTCCCAGCTCTCTTCAGGTCATTGACCAGGTCCTGCCGTGTAGTTCTGGGCTGATCCCTCACATTCCTCATGATCATTGATGCCCCACGAGGTGAGATCTTGCATGGAGCCCCAGACCGAGGGTGATTGACCGTCATCTTGAACTTCTTCCATTTTCTAATAATTGTGCCAACAGTTGTTGCCTTCTCTCCAAGCTGCTTGCCTATTGTCCTGTAGCCCATCCCAGCCTTGTACAGGTCTACAATTTATCCCTGATGTCCTTACACAGCTCTCTGGTCTTGGCCATTGTGGAGAGGTTGGAGTCTGTTTGATTGAGTGTGTGGACAGGTGTCTTTTATACAGGTAACGAGTTCAAACAGGTGCAGTTAATACAGGTAATGAGTGGCGAACAGGAGGGCTTCTTAAAGAAAAACTAACAGGTCTGTGAGAGCCGGAATTCTTACTGGTTGGTAGGTGATCAAATACTTATGTCATGCAATAAAATGCAAATTAATTACTTAAAAATCATACAATGTGATTTTCTGGATTTTTGTTTTAGATTCCGTCTCTCACAGTTGAAGTGTACCTATGATAAAAATGACAGACCTCTACATGCTTTGTAAGTAGGAAAACCTGCAAAATCGGCAGTGTATCAAATACTTGTTCTCCCCACTGTACAAAGAAATGTCAATTGAAAAAGGTGAAATGAAACGAAGTGCAGCTAGTTTGCAGTCTTTCCAGCTTCAGTTTGAAGTGAATGTGTTAGCTTTGTTGTTGGCTAGCTCCTCTGAACAACCGTGTCCTGACGAGTGAGCACATTTTCTATGCCAGGCGAAATCGCTTCTCATTAGCTCATTGTTATGGATGTATCCAAATAAATGTCACTAGAAAACTGTTAAAGAAATGCAAATGCAGCTACTTTGCTGTTATTCTGACTAAGTTAGCCGTAGTTGGCTAGCTAGCAAGCAAGGGATAAGAACGTGGCCAGCCAGTGTGGCAATGGAACATTTAGAATGAACAACTGGGTCGCGTCCATAGATACAGAACAAAAAGACTGAACGACTGGGTCACGTCTCTAGCAACCGAACCGTCTCGGGCCTGACAACACCAGTGCCAATATATCATCCAAATACCCGCATCTCGGGCATTATTTACATTTACATTACATTTAAGTCATTTAGCAGACGCTCTTATCCAGAGCGACTTACAAATTGGTGCATTCACCTTATGATATCCAGTGGAACAACCACTTTACAATAGTGCATCTAACTCTTTTAAGGGGGGGGGGGGGGTTAGAAGGATTACTTTATCCTATCCTAGGTATTCCTTAAAGAGGTGGGGTTTCAGGTGTCTCCGGAAGGTGGTGATTGACTCCGCTGACCTGGCGTCGTGAGGGAGTTTGTTCCACCATTGGGGTGCCAGAGCAGCGAACAGTTTTGACTGGGCTGAGCGGGAACTGTACTTCCTCAGAGGTAGGGAGGCGAGCAGGCCAGAGGTGGATGAACACAGTGCCCTTGTTTGGGTGTAGGGCCTGATCAGAGCCTGAAGGTACGGAGGTGCCGTTCCCCTCACAGCTCCGTAGGCAAGCACCATGGTCTTGTAACGGATGCGAGCTTCAACTGGAAGCCAGTGGAGAGAGCGGAGGAGCGGGGTGACGTGAGAGAACCTGGGAAAGTTGAACACCAGACGGGCTGCGGCGTTCTGGATGAGTTGTAGGGGTTTAATGGCACAGGCAGGGAGCCCAGCCAACAGCGAGTTGCAGTAATCCAGACGGGAGATGACAAGTGCCTGGATTAGGACCTGCGCCGCTTCCTGCGTGAGGCAGGGTCGTACTCTGCGAATGTTGTAGAGCATGAACCTACAGGAATGGGTCACCGCCTTGATGTTAGTTGAGAACGACAGGGTGTTGTCCAGGATCACGCCAAGGTTCTTAGCACTCTGGGAGGAGGACACAATGGAGTTGTCAACCGTGATGGCGAGATCATGGAACGGGCAGTCCTTCCCCGGGAGGAAGAGCAGCTCCGTCTTGCCGAGGTTCAGCTTGAGGTGGTGATCCGTCATCCACACTGATATGTCTGCCAGACATGCAGAGATGCGATTCACCACCTGGTTATCAGAGGGGGGAAAGGAGAAGATTAATTGTGTGTCGTCTGCATAGCAATGATAGGAGAGACCATGTGAGGATATGACAGAGCCAAGTGACTTGGTGTATAGCGAGAATAGGAGAGGGCCTAG
Organism: Salvelinus namaycush; assembly: GCF_016432855.1. Taxonomy (NCBI): domain Eukaryota; kingdom Metazoa; phylum Chordata; class Actinopteri; order Salmoniformes; family Salmonidae; genus Salvelinus; species Salvelinus namaycush. The sequence continues at coordinate 3,755,175 of NC_052345.1, forward strand.
AACAGAGCCCTGGGGGACACCAGTGGTGAGAGCACGTGGTGCGGAGACAGATTCTCGCCACGCCACCTGGTAGGAGCGACCTGTCAGGTAGGACGCAATCCAAGCGTGGGCCGCGCCGGAGATGCCCAGCTCGGAGAGGGTGGAGAGGAGGATCTGATGGTTCACAGTATCAAAGGCAGCCGATAGGTCTAGAAGGATGAGAGCAGAGGAGAGAGAGTTAGCTTTAGCAGTGCGGAGCGCCTCCGTGACACAGAGAAGAGCAGTCTCAGTTGAATGACTAGTCTTGAAACCTGACTGATTTGGATCAAGAAGGTCATTCTGAGAGAGATAGCAGGAGAGCTGGCCAAGGACGGCACGTTCAAGGGTTTTGGAGAGAAAAGAAAGAAGGGATACTGGTCTGTAGTTGTTGACATCGGAGGGATCGAGTGTAGGTTTTTTCAGAAGGGGTGCAACTCTCGCTCTCTTGAAGACGGAAGGGACGTAGCCAGCGGTCAAGGATGAGTTGATGAGCGAGGTGAGGTAAGGGAGAAGGTCTCCGGAAATGGTCTGGAGAAGAGAGGAGGGGATAGGGTCAAGCGGGCAGGTTGTTGGGCGGCCGGCCGTCACAAGACGCGAGATTTCATCTGGAGAGAGAGGGGAGAAAGAGGTCAAAGCACAGGGTAGGGCAGTGTGAGCAGAACCAGCGGTGTCGTTTGACTTAGCAAACGAGGATCGGATGTCGTCGACCTTCTTTTCAAAATGGTTGACGAAGTCATCAGCAGAGAGGGAGGAGGGGGGAGGAGGGGGAGGAGGATTCAGGAGGGAGGAGAAGGTGGCAAAGAGCTTCCTAGGGTTAGAGGCAGATGCTTGGAATTTAGAGTGGTAGAAATTGGCTTTAGCAGCAGAGACAGAAGAGGAGAATGTAGAGTGGAGGGAGTGAAAGGATGCCAGGTCCGCAGGGAGGCGAGTTTTCCTCCATTTCCGCTCGGCTGCCCGGAGCCCTGTTCTGTGAGCTCGCAATGAGTCGTCGAGCCACGGAGCAGGAGGGGAGGACCGAGCCGGCCTGGAGGATAGGGGACATAGAGAGTCAAAGGATGCAGAAAGGGAGGAGAGGAGGGTTGAGGAGGCAGAATCAGGAGATAGGTTGGAGAAGGTTTGAGCAGAGGGAAGAGATGATAGGATGGAAGAGGAGAGAGTAGCGGGGGAGAGAGAGCGAAGGTTGGGACGGCGCGATACCATCCGAGTAGGGGCAGTGTGGGAAGTGTTGGATGAGAGCGAGAGGGAAAAGGATACAAGGTAGTGGTCGGAGACTTGGAGGGGAGTTGCAATGAGGTTAGTGGAAGAACAGCATCTAGTAAAGATGAGGTCAAGCGTATTGCCTGCCTTGTGAGTAGGGGGGGAAGGTGAGAGGGTGAGGTCAAAAGAGGAGAGGAGTGGAAAGAAGGAGGCAGAGAGGAATGAGTCAAAGGTAGACGTGGGGAGGTTAAAGTCACCCAGAACTGTGAGAGGTGAGCCATCCTCAGGAAAGGAACTTATCAGGGCGTCAAGCTCATTGATGAACTCTCCAAGGGAACCTGGAGGGCGATAAATGATAAGGATGTTAAGCTTGAAAGGGCTGGTAACTGTGACAGCATGGAATTCAAAGGAGGCGATAGACAGATGGGTCAGGGGAGAAAGAGAGAATGTCCACTTGGGAGAGATGAGGATCCCAGTGCCACCACCCCGCTGACCAGAAGCTCTCGGGGTGTGCGAGAACACGTGGGCAGACGAGGAGAGAGCAGTAGGAGTAGCAGTGTTATCAGTGGTAATCCATGTTTCCGTCAGTGCCAAGAAGTCGAGGGACTGGAGGGAAGCATAGGCTGAGATGAACTCTGCCTTGTTGGCCGCAGATCGGCAGTTCCAGAGGCTGCCTGAGACCTGGAACTCCACGTGGGTCGTGCGCGCTGGGACCACCAGGTTAGAGTAGCAGCGGCCACGCGGTGTGAAGCGTTTGTATGGTCTGTGCAGAGAGGAGAGAACAGGGATAGACAGACACATAGTTGACAGGCTACAGAAGAGGCTACGCTAATGCAAAGGAGATTGGAATGACAAGTGGACTACACGTCTCGAATGTTCAGAAAGTTAAGCTTACGTTGCAAAAAATCTTATTGACTAAAATGATATAGTACTGCTGGCTGGTGAAATAGGCTAGCTAGCAGTGGCTGCGTTGTTGACTTTGTTTGAAAGTGTAGCTGGCTAGGTAACCTCTAACTGGCTAGGTAACCTCGACAATTACTCTAGACTACACAATTATCTTGGATACAAAGACGGCTATGTAGCCAGCTAAGATCAAACAAATCAAACTGTTGTACTGTAATGAAATGAAATGTAATACTACCTGTAATACTACCTGTGGAGCAAAGCGGAATGCAACTACTCGCTCCAAACCAAACCGGGAGTGCGTATTGTAGAGGGAGAGGCAATAGAAGTGTTGTTTCTTGTATTATTGTCTTTTGTGTCTTTAGAGGACTGCTTCACCTTAATGTCCCCTTTCCCTTTTCTTCTGTCCTTATTTTGTCCCACTTTGTCCCTTCTTTGTCCCTTCTTCTCTTCTGCCAACTAGACACTCCTTATCACTTAAGTGACTAATTAAATATTGCACCTTCCCATTCTCTGGGCTCTGTCTGCAATCATAACCAGTAGTATAAACCAGGAATAATAAAACATAAATAATGATCGATGTTTGGTGAATCTATGAATTATGTATGACCACTGGAGCCTTTACCACAATTTTTTTTTAAATCATATTTTTAAACGTATTTAATCACTCAATCTTGCCAAAGCATATTCTGTGGGAGGGGTTAATATGAATTTAAAATAATTTGACATGATTTATATGAATCGGGGCATGAACATATGGACTTTGAAATGAACAAGGGAGAGGTTAAATGTAGGCTAGTCTAGAATAAGCTTATTCCCACACTTTACAATAACTGTTGCAGTGGTCTTAGGTAGTCTCCCTATAGGCTGTTCCCTCCATTGTGACACTGCTGCCCAGTTGAAGAGCTTGTGATCTCCATGCAGCACCACGCGCCTTAGTAAAAGCACCCCTCAGCCTCAGAAGACGCCCTTCTGGAGGCATGTAGCCACGGAGTCATTATACCCTAATGTAGACCTATTTGCCTACTAGCCAAATAAAGTGCAGAGCATGCATGATGCGTGCAACTCATCATTCCAACATATTTGAACATTTAATTCATCCTTCATGAAAAACTACACCTGATACTTCAATTAAGCAGGAAACAACACTTATTATAACAGATGTGTAGCACTGTAAGACACGTGTTTCTCTGTTGTTGTTTTAAACCCGTTTTATTCTCAGGACCAGGACTACAACACTGAGTATTGGGACACAGGCCAACAACATATCCTGGTCTCTATTCTCAGGACCAGGACTACAACACTGAGTATTGGGACACAGGCCAACAACATATCCTGGTCTCTATTCTCAGGACCAGGACTACAACATTGAGTATTGGGACACAGGGCAACAACATATCCTGGTCTCTATTCTCAGGACCAGGACTACAACATTGAGTATTGGGACACAGGCCACCAACAACATATTGGTCTCTATTCTCAGGACCAGGACTACAACATCGAGTGTTGGGACCCAGGCCACCAACAACATATTGGTCTCTATTCTCAGGACCAGGACTACAACATCGAGTGTTGGGACCCAGGCCACCAACAACATATTGGTCTCTATTCTCAGGACCAGGACTACAACATCGAGTGTTGGGACCCAGGCCATCAACAACATATTGGTCTCTTCTACATAATACAACTAAATATTTAAAAAATACATGTTTAAATAAATGAATATACAATCAGCAATGTAAAACAACATTCCAGATATGTTTTACAATGACATTTACATGCAATCATTTGTTCTGCGTAACAAATCACCAATAGTAAGGTATAAGATATTATCAAGTGTATTTTCAGAGTGAAGAAAGAGAAGTTTGGTAGGAGAACTTACTGGCCGTGAGAAAACCGAAGAGTGGTGAGGTCTGTGGTTGACATGACCTATAAGTGCTGATGGGCAGAGCTGGCTTCCTGCCCCATGATGCCTCTCCCTAACAACCAACACATCATTCACTTCACAATAAAAATTTGTGAAAGTCTTTTTGGAGCACACTTAATATACAGTACCAGTCAAAATTTTGGACACACCTACTCATTCAAGGGTTTTTCTTTATTTTTACTATTTTCTACATTGTAGAATAATAGTGAAGGCATCAAAACTATGAAATAACACATATGGAATCATTGTTAAACAAATCAAAATATATTTGATATTCTTCAAATTAGCCACCCTTTGCCTTGATGAAAGCTTGGCACACTCTTGGAATTCTCTCAACCAGCTTCATGAGGTAGGCACCTGTAATGCATTTCAATTAACAGGTGTGCCTTGTTAAAAGTTAATTTGTGAAATGTATTTCCTTCTTAATGTGTTGTGCTAATCAGTTGTGTTGTGACAAGGTAGGGGTGGAATACAGAAGATTTGGTAAAAGACCAAGTCTATATTACTGCAAGAACAGCTCAAATAAGCAAAGAGAAATGACAGTCCATCAAGACTTTAAGACATGAAGGTCAGTCAATCTGGAAAGTGCAATCGCAAAAATCATCGAGCGCTTTGATGAAAATGGCACTCATGAGGATCGCCACAGGAAAGGAAGACCCAGAGTTACCTCTGCTGCAGAGGATAGGTTCATTAGAGTTACCAGCCTCAGAAATCGGTAATTAACTGCACCTCAAATTGCAGCCCAAATAAATGCTTCACAGAGTTCAAGTAACAGACACATCTCAACATAACTGTTCAGAGGAGACTGTATGAATCAGGCCTTCATGGTCGAATTGCTGCCAAGAAACCACTACTAAAGGACACCAACAAGAAGAAGAGACTTGCTTGGGCCAAGAAACACGAGCAATGGACATTAGATTTGTGGAAATCTGTCCTTTGGTCTGATGTGTCCAAATTTTAGATTTTTGGTTCCAAAAATCTTTGTGAGACACAGAGTAAGGGAAAGGGGGATACCTTGTCAGTTGTCCAACAGAATGTATTCAACTGAAATGTGTCTTCAGCATTTAACCAAACCCCTCTGAAAAGGTGAACAGATGATCTCTGCATGTGTGGATCCCACTGTGAAGCATGGAGGAAGAGGTGTTATGATGTAGGGATGCTTTTCTGGTGACACTTTCTGTGATTTATTTAGAATTCAAGGCACACACTTAACCAGCAAGGCTACCACAGCATTCTGCAGCAATACGCCATCCCATCTGGTTTGCACTTAATGGGACTATCATTTGTTATTCAACAGGACAATGACCCAAAACACGCCTCCAGGCTGTGTGAAGGCTATTTGACCAAGAAGGAGAGTAATGGAGTGCTGCATCAGATGACCTGGCATCCACAATCACCCGACCTCAACCCAATTGAGATGGTTTGGGATGAGCTGGACCGCAGAATGAAGGAAAAGCAGCCAAAAAGGGCTCGGCATATGTGGGAACTCCTTCAAGAATGTTGGAAAAGCATTCCAGGTCACTACCTCATGAAGTTGGTTGAGAGTATGCCAAGAGTGTGCAAAGCTGTCATCAAGGCAACCTTGAAGAATCTAACATATATTTTGGTTACTACATGATTCCTTATGTGTTATTTCATTGTTTTGATGTCTTCACTATTATCCTACAATGTAGAAAATAGTAAAAAATAAAGAAAAACCCTTGAATGATTAACTGTGGCCTAACTTTTCACTGGTACTGTACAATAAGGAAAGTTGAAAGATATACCCATTAAAATCATTGAAAACAAATGCAACAACATAATATGACCACACTAATAGTATTTTTGACCACACTTCCTTATGGCTCATCAGCTACAGTAAAACCTGATGAAGGGTTTTAAAAATAAATATGTTAACATCTTTAGGACCAAAGAAATTATACAAGAGGCCTATGTTCCTTATTAAAAAAATATTATTATAGATTTTAAAAGCATATAATTAATGTGATAAGCAGACGTTGAACAGATAATGGATTTAATATTTATCTATTGAATACATACCTAATATTGTTGAAACATTATTCTACATTAAAGTTAATTAATGGATAATAGGAGTTAATGAAATAAGATACAGCTCTGAACACCTCCACCCCACCACACACCACTCCTACTCCAAGACACTTGATACATATGGATCCAGAGCTGCATATTATCTACACAGGTTACCATGGTAATCAGACTTAGTAAACTGTTAGAGAATGGGAGTTGGATGACTCTTTACAAGATGTTTTCTATTGAACCTTTATTTAGGGATCTGGAACCGGTGCCGGAGATGAAAGATGACATGTTTGTGTTTTCTGGTGTTTTTTCAGTGACCCTGAATGAGCAAATCTCTTTCCACATAGACAGGAGTAAGGCTTCTCTCCAGTGTGTGTGACCTGGTGTGTAGTCAGGTTTGAATCTCGAGCAAAACTCTTCCCACACTGATCACAGCTATAAGGCTTCTCTCCTGTGTGTATGCGCTGGTGTGCAGTCAGGGTGGAATCTTGAGCAAAACCCTTACCACACTGATTACAGCTATAAGGCTTCTCTCCTGTGTGTATTCGTTGGTGTATAGTCAGGTATCCTGATTGATTGAAGCTCTTCCCACACTGATCACAGCTATAAGGCTTCTCTCCTGTGTGTATGCGTTGGTGTGTACTCAGGTTTCCTGATTGATTGAAGCTCTTCCCACACTGATCACAGCTATAAGGCTTCTCTCCTGTGTGTATGCGTTGGTGTGTAACCAGGGATCCTGAATGATTGAAGGTCTTCCCACACTGATCACAGCGATAATGCTTCTCTCCTGTGTGTATGCGTTGGTGTTTAGTCAGGTTTCCTGGTTGAATGAAGCTTTTCCCACACTGATCACAGCTATAAGGCTTCTCTCCTGTGTGTATGCGTTGGTGTGTAACCAGGGATCCTGATTGATTGAAGCTCTTCCCACACTGATCACAGCTATAAGGCTTCTCTCCTGTGTGTATGCGTTGGTGTGTAACCAGGGATCCTGAATGATTGAAGGTCTTCCCACACTGATCACAGCGATAAGGTTTCTCTCCTGTGTGTATGCGTTGGTGTTTAGTCAGGTCTCCTGGTTGATTGAAGCTTTTCCCACACTGATCACAGCTATAAGACGTCTCTCCTGTGTGTATGCACTGGTGTGCAGTCAGGTGTCCTGACTTCCTGAAGCTCTTCCCACACTGAACACAGCTATAAGGTTTCTCTCCTGTGTGTATGCGTTGGTGTGAAGTCAGATTTCCTGAATGATTGAAACTCTTCCCACACTGATCACAGCTATAAGGCTTCTCTCCTGTGTGTATGTGTTGATGTGTAATCAGGGATCCTGAATGATTGAAGCTCTTCCCACAATGATGACAGCTATAAGGCTTCTCTCCTGTGTGTATGCGTTTGTGTGTAGTCAGACTTCCGGATAGTGCAAAGCTCTTCCCACACTCTTCACAGGTATAAGGCTTCTCTCCTGTGTGTATGCGTTGGTGTCTAGTCAGGTGTCCTGAGTTCCTGAAGCTCTTCCCACACTGAACACAGCTATAAGGTTTCTCTCCTGTGTGTATGCGTTGGTGTGAAGTCAGATCTCCGGATTGATTGAAGCTCTTCCCACACTGATCACAGCTGTAAGGCTTCTCTCCTGTGTGTATGCGTTGGTGTGTAGTCAGGTGTCCTGACTTCCGGAAGCTCTTCCCACACTGATCACAGCTGTAAGGCTTCTCTCCTGTGTGTATGTGTTGGTGTGTTGTCAGGGCTCTTGATTGACTGAAAGTCGTCCCACAATCAAAGCAGGGGTAAGGCCTCTCCCCTGTATGAATTCTCAGAGATTTTAAGGTTTTAGATGCAGCGAAACTCTTCCCACACTGAGAGCAGTGGTACGGTTTCTCTCCAGTGTGACTCCGCTGGTAAATTATCAATTCCCTCTGTTTAGCAAAACTCTTCCCACAGTCAAAGCAGCAGTGGTGAGGTTTCTTCCCTATACGTCTCTGCTGGTGTTTCTTGAGGTGTTCTGGTCTGGAGAGACTCTTCTCTTTCTTGTCAGCATCATGATGTTGTCGAGGCTCCCCAGATGATAAGCCCTTCCCACTGAGAGAGCAACGATTAGGGCTGTCCCCTGTGAAACAAAGACATTGAATAGCATGGACATCTGAAATCAGGCTCCCTGATGGGACTTTGATAAATGCTGAAAATTGGCAATCAAAATAAACGTACTACCACAGCAACCATGTTATTTTTTAGAAGCATATTTGATTCCGAATTCTGACATATAACGTTTGTATGTGAAAACTATTTCTAAGATGCATACTTTCAGTTTTCCTGAACTCACTGCACTCGGTCAAAAGAAGGAAGCTTGCGCTGCTCGTGTTAGAACATGTAAAGATGAAATATGCCTCTATGAATCTGATGTAGGCCTTGACGTGTCCTAATAAATTGAGAAATTGCTCAGAAAACCAGGTGTTTTTAACAGCGTCGCTCCGATTGTCAACTTAAGCCAATTAAGATAAGCAGAGTAAGGTGTTTACATGACTAATGCCATAGTCGACCTACTGCCATAACTAGTTTAATGTCAAAATATGATTGGGAATGTGTTGGATTCTAGCTTGAAATATACCTATTCATGTTACCATACTAGAACTTGTTGATTACTTTGCATGTAGAAGGAATGTATATGTTGGGGTCAATGGAGGGTGGATAGGAACTAAGTGTATGGAAAGTTACTGAGTGAGACAAGGGGGGGGGGGGGGGTGCAGAAAGTTTACACTGTCAAAACATGTTATTTCCTAAGGAGGGAGGCAAAGGGCAACAGTCCGGTTTCAGTCACTGATAAATTGGACAGCTGTGGATTAGAGAGGAGCGAGGAATTTGGGGTAGGCCGATGAAGTGGAGTGAGAAGAAACAGTCCTATTTGACACATATACTTCCACGCCCACGAAGGTTCCAACATCAGGCAAGGCCATGACAACACCAATGAGAGGAACCAATTAAGTTCCTGCCTAGCAACAGAGATGTGTTGGCTGTCTAGCTGTGCAAGGAGTTGACTCCGCCTAGTAGGAGGGTATAAATATATGTGCTTGTGTAATCATGTCTTTGCAGCTGTATGACCCAGTGGGTGAATAATCTTGGTTTGAGCCTCTCCTAGTTGTCTGAGTTTTTACTCTGTTTGTTCAGAGCCTAACACATGTAAACATACTCATTGTAAAGCACTAGTTATTTTGTTGCTTTGACAAAGTCATTTCTGAAGGTTACTATGGATGTGATTAGTAATTAATTTACATCTGTCCCTCATTTTAAGGTCAACCCTGTTACATGAACTGAACTCTCGTTTTAATATGGTGAAACTATTCCTTTAAAAAATATGTTTTGAAAACAAACATTGAACATCTAATAGTCAAAATCAGAGTAAAAGCAGGTGAGCTGGTTCTACTCTTTTTATCAATTTATTGCTGTTTTGTGGTGGAAAACTGAGCAAGTCAACCCTCTCCCCATACATAGACATGCTAGAAATGTTTTAACAAATCATTTTTTTTTGTGAAGATTGCATTCAAATGCCACTCCTTGTCTCACAAAACAACCTTCCATTCCCCCTGTCACAAGCGGTGTTATGGTTCATTTAAAGGACTATTTTACCCATGTAATCTGGTGGTTTTGTTGTTTTCAGTAGTCCCGTTACGGTCAACACTGTTACTTTATTTGGCACATAGGCACTTAGTGTAGTAATATTTTTATTCAATGTCTTGTTTTTTGTGAAGTTGAACATGTGCTCTTTGTTACAGAATGGTAAAATCTTTTGACCAAGTTACACTTTTAAAAAATGGGTGGAACGACCCAGATATTTTCATATATAATGAATCAATGAATGACTAAAGTTCATAAAGATGGCAGAACTCTGATATGACGTCATTGTTTTATCCACTGAGTTCTGAAACTACGGTGCGCGACATTGAACAATGTTCCAATAAATCAACAACCTACTTTTTGTTTTTTTTCAAATTGCCAGCGACTTGAAGCTAAAATTGGGATCATGTTTACTGCGCTAATGACCATACCAACAGTAAAGGAGAGCAAAGTAGAATACAGTGAACTTAACAAAACAAGGAATTTGTGTTAAGTAATGCGGGCCGCCATCTTTATGCACCTCCGCTATCGTTACAGAAGCAGACTGTAGTCTAATCTACACACCGTGGTTCTTACTTAATGAAATAAAATCTCCATCTTCCTTCTCTTCTTCTTCTCCTCCTCCTCCTCTCTCAGTTCCACTCTGCCCCGGTGTTTTCCTGCAGTCAACCAGACCCAGCAGTAAAGCGGTACCCGGAGACGTTTGACCTGGGGACTCCAGGAGGGTGGCGGGGAACGTGCTAGCTTTGTCCTGGTGGCCACAATAAATATTAAACATAGTTAATCATTAAACCAAATATTTGATTAATTTAGTCTACACCTCTGATTGATGGGTGCATCCCTAGAATATCTCCTTTTTCCTCAAATGTTCAATCCTTCCCTACTTTAATCTAATAGCATTGGGTTTGTAGAGGCATGAGCTAGTCAGAGTTTCCACCATATTTCTTTTACCAGTCATTACCTTTCAAAACGACTTGTGGCTAATTTGAGCGTATATACATTTCGTAATGATTAGGTTGTTACGAGTGTACTGAGAAAAGTAGGACACGTGACATGCCAGCAACTTTGAGAAAAAAACAGTAGTGCCAGGTAGTCACTAGTTACCACGGCCACAAAGTCATAAGCCACGCCTATTTCAACAATTTCTCTTCTTAAAATGTAATCTTAAACCTAACCTTAAGCACACTGCTAACCTCATGCCTGACCCTAACCTTAAAATAAATAAATAAACATTTTTGTTATCATGAATTTCTATGATATACATTTTTGACTTTGTTGCTGTGGTAACAACTGCCTTCCATTTGTGAAGACATTTATTTTCATTGCCATTACATATTAGAAGGCAATCGCTGGCAATTAATTATTGGGTTTTAACTTACAGGAACATGAGGTGTCTCACCCCACAAAAGGGGTGCTACAGAAAAGTTGGGAGCATGAACGTGGACAGAACAAAAGCTTTGGATGGGTGGGTGATAAGCAGGCGAGGCAGATGGGAATGTATGGCAGGGACTTTAGCCCCACGGCACCTATCCCTGTGAGTCCACCATGGCTACTCCCACCTCCAGTAGTTGATTTACAAGTGTTGGAGAGATTACGGAAAGACAGGGAGGGGGTTTATCCATGCAAGTTCTTTAAAAGGCGACTGTTAACTGTAAATCAGTATTTTTTGCCCATATATACAGATGGATCAAAAGACCCAAGGACAGGTCAGACTGGACCAGCCTTTGTTGAACAGGAGAGTAGCCTTTGTTGAACAGGAGAGTGGGGTGGCTGTCAGGAGACGTATTCCAGACCACCTGGCTGTGTACATGGCAGAGCTGATGGCCATACTGTTGGCCTTGCAGTGGGCGGAGGAAGTCAAACCAGACAGTGTAGTTATATGTTCTGTCTCATGTGCTGTGTTGAGTTGGCAATCATTTAGCTCACATAGCAGACAAGGCCTGCTATACGAGGCCTGCTATATGAAGGAATTCAAATTCATGCCCAGGTGAGAGAAATGGGTGTTTATATAAGCTTTGCTTGGGTCCCGGCCCATGTGGGGGTGGAAGGGAATGAGGAAGTAGATGTGCTAGCTAAACACGCCCTTAGGAGACAGGAGGTGGAGGTGCCAATGAGCAAGGCAGAGGCTAAGGGAATTACATGGGCAGTGGTTGTGCAGAGATGGCAGGAGCAGTGGAACAGTGACAATAAGGGCAGGCATTTATTCAGTGTTTATATTTTAGTCATTTAGCAGAAACTCTTATCAGAGCGACTTACAGGAGCAATTAGGGTTAAGTTGCTCAAAAGTACATTGACAGATTTTTCATCTAGTCGGCTCGGATTACTGGCCCAATGCTCTAAACCACCAGGCTACCTGCCACCCCCATTCCAGGTACAGAGTAAAGTAGGATGGTAGGAATGGACAGAAGAGAGGAGGCTTTCCTTACAAGGCTAAGAGTAGGGCACAGCCAGCTGAATAAGTTATTAAATGTGATAGCAAATCATTCAACAGGAAGATGTGATTACTGCCAGGAAACAGAGACAGTGGAGCATGTACTGATAGTGTGGGCAGTATGATAGGGAAAGAGAGAGTGATACTGTATAAGGGACAGTAGGGTACAGGAATTGAGTTTGATAAGCATACTGAGTTGAACATTGTTAGACACAGTCGCAAATATTTATGTTTTAAGAGAAACGGGCTGGCACATAGGATTTAGTTCCTCGATCCCTGTAGCTGGCCCACACTCCAGTACAGCAGGTGGTGTAATGTACCATAAAGTTAGATGCCAACCGCTGATAAACCCCACAGGAGATGATGTATTTTCAGTATCTGGTCATATAATGGATAATCTGACTTTCAAAATCAGTGGAGGTGAACAAGTGCACACTTTGGGAGGAAGGAGAGATAATTAAGTAATGAAGGAGAGATAATTAAGTAATAAACCCAGATTCCTGCATGATACATTAGTAGGTTACTTTTCTGAAGGAAAAAAAACTAAACAAGTTTTACCGTCATGTTTTTTTTTGTCCAGCCAATAACACAGAACACTGGAATGTGGAGGATCAAAGATGATGAAAACTAGGCCTAGACATGTTATATAGCACAGCAGGCCTATACTGTTAAGGAAACCAGACTTACCTGATCCATTGAGGAAGCTATTGTTCCTTTATCAGACAACTTGTCATATAAATGATATGTTACTTTTTTTTAAAAGTGTTCACAAGAGGTCTCCCGGGAGGCGTAATTTCCTTCAGCAGGAAGGGGCAATGTCATGAATATTCATGCCTCTCGCCATAAAACCTGTCGGGTGAATGGATGAGCGTTCTTAAGTGCTTGACGTCACTGAGGCCTAAACGAAACAAAACATTGCGGACAATTTATCTCGCTTCGGATCTGTAACCAGTAGTAACCATCAACTTCAATGACAATGAACATAAAATTAAAACACGAATCTGACATTCCTGCCCCACAATAACATTATCGCCGAGGGTGGCTTGCTAGCTAACTACAGTGTTTGATTAATTTCATCGTTTTGATATAAAACAGCTTAGCTAGGTAGCAAAATGCTAACTCGCGGCGCTAGGTAACGTTACGTGAACGCGATTGTTACGTTCGTTAGACTCAGGAGCCTGTGGGTTTGATATGATTCCACCATGGGCAACAACAACTGGCTACTAGTTCGTTTTCTGACATATGTTCAACTCAGCTAGTTTGTCCAGTGGCCACCGCATTTGGAATGACAACTACTGACTAACATGTAACGTTAGCTGGCTAGTTAGCGTTCTGGCTCACACTGGCCATGCAATAACAAAATACACAACTATCTCGATTTAACAGCGACATTAGAGAAAGGAGGATCTAGGAATCCCATTCGTTAATGAATGGAGGAACGTATATCGCCTCACCCAGCAGACTGTCGAACAATCTCGTTCACGTTGTCATGCTGGGTCACAAGGTTGCTAAACGAATCGTCACTCAATCCCTTCTCATAGTCAGGGTATGAGTCGAGAAACCTGCATATTTTTCTCCGCAGTAGATAATGTCCCGATTCCAAAGCTATACGATAGTACAGAGAACAAGTAAATTATATCACATATCGGAAAAGATTTGCAATGACCAAATTCTACTTATTCTTCTTCAGTGGGCTTTAATGACACCCACCATTAAAGCATCCAATATCTTGCATTACCGCCCCCAACTGGACTTCAGTATATATCCATTATACTTCAGGGACAGGCAGAAATGTAAGCAATTACTGTATTTCTCGGAGGAAAATGGGGGAGTGTCATGCTTTTTCAATTTCAGTCTGGGAAGGGATTAGTATTTTTTGATTTAGTCCAGGGGAGAGTCATGTAATGACAGTATTTGTCACCATTTTGGAACTTACGTATTGAATTACCATCCAACTTCAGGGTACAACCCTGCTCGCTCTCTCTCTCTGAATTCAATTTAAGGTTCATTAATGGCATGGGAAACATATGATTACATTGCCAAAGCAAGTGAAATAGATAATAAATAAAAGTGAAATAAACGATAAAAAATTGACAGTAAACATTACACTCACAAAAGTTCCAAAAGAATAAAGACATTTCAAATGTCATATTAAAATCAAATTGTATTGGTCACATACACGTGTTTAGCAGATGTTATTGCAGGTGTAGCAAAATGCTTGTTATTCCTTGCTCTGACAGTGCAGTAATATCTAACAAGTAATATCTAACAATTTCACAACATATACCCAATACATACAAATGTAAGTAAGGAATGGAATTAAAAATATGTCAGAGCGGCATGGACTAAGATACAGTAGAATAGTATAGAATACTGTATATACATATGAGATGAGTAATGCAAAATATGTAAACATTATCAAAGTGACTAATGTTCCATTTCTTAAAGTGGCCAGTGATTTCTAGTCTATGTCTATAGGCAGCAGCCTATAATGTGCTAGTGATGGCTGTTTAACAGTCTGATGGGCTTGATATAGAAGCTGTTTTTTGATCATATTACTAAATTTGATCATATTACTCCAGTGCTAGCTTCCCTACACTGGCTTCCTGTTGAGGCAAGGGCTGATTTCAAGGTTTTACTGCTAACCTACAAAGCATTACATGGGCTTGCTCCTACCTATCTTTCCGATTTGGTCCTGCCTTACATAGGTCACAAGACGCAGGCTTCCTAACACGGAACACACACCGGCTGCGCGCGTGCGCTATCGTGCATACATTTATTTTGTCCCCCTACACCAAACGCAATCACGACACCAGGTTAAAATATCAAAACAAACTCTGAACCAATGACATTAATTTGGGGACAGGTCGAAAAGCATGTATGGCAATTTAGCTAGTTATCTTGCACTTGCTAGCTAATTTGTCCTATTTAGCTAGCTTGCTGTTGTTTGCTTATTTGTCCTCCGATATAAACATAGAGTTGCTATTTTCCCTGAAATGCACAAGGTCTTCTACTCCGACAATTAAGGTATTCTACTTCCATACATAAAACAAGGTCTTCTACTTCCACACATAAGACGGCCAACCGAATCATTTCCAGTCATCTCTCCTCCTAGGCCTTTTCATGTTTGAACTTATATGGTGATTGCATCTACACTTTTACCACGACAACCGGCAAAACATTTACTCTTTCAATCATCCACGTGGGAATAACCAATGAGGAGATGGCACGTGGGTACCTGCTTCTATAAACCAATGAGGAGATGGGAGAGGCAGGACTTTCAGCTCGATCTGCGTCAGAAATAGAAAGGAGTTCTATTTTAGCCCTTGGCATCGCAGACGCTCATTGGAGCACGCGAGCAGTGTGGGTGCAATAATTGAATAACATGGATTTCTACATTTATTTTTGCGACGCTCACGCACGCGATGTGTCCGGTCTGGTCAGCATGTAATTGTCCCTAGAATTTCTAAGCAAACAGCTGGAGGCAGGGCTTTCTCCTTTAGAGCTCCATTTTTATGGAATGGTCTGCCTACCCATGTGAGAGACGCAGACTCGGTCTCAACCTTTAAGTCTTTATTGAAGACTCATCTCTTCAGTAGGTCCTATGATTGAGTGTATGTAACAGTTTAACTTTAGTCCGTCCCCTCGCCCATACCCAGGCTCGAACCAGGGACCCTCTGCACACATCAACAACAGTCACCCACGAAGCATCGTTACCCATCGCTCCACAAAAGCCTCGGCCCTTGCAGAGCAAGGGGAACCACTACTTCAAGGTCTCAAAGCAAGTGACATCACCGATTGAAACGCTATTAGCGCGCACCACCGCTAACTAGCTAGCCATTTCACATCGGTTACATGTAGTCTGGCCCAGGAGTGTGAAGGTGAACTGAAAGGCACTGGAGCAACGAACCACCCGTGCTGTCTCTGCCTGGCCAGTTCCACTCTCTCCACTGGGATTCTCTGCCTCTAACCCTATTACAGGAGGGGTGCGTCACTTGAGTGGGTTGAGTCACTGACGTGGTCTTCCTGTCTGGGTTGCCCCCCCCCCCCTTGGGTTGTGCCGTGGCGGATCTCTTTGTGGGCTATATTCGGCCTTGTCTCAGGATGGTAAGTTGGTGTTTGAAGATATCACACTAGTGGTGAGGGGGCTGTGCTTTGGCAAAGTGGGTGGGGTTATATCCTGCCTGTTTGGCCCTGTCCGGGGGTATCATCGGATGGGGCCACAGTGTCTCCTGACCCCTCCTGTCTCAGCCTCCAGTATTTATGCTGCAGTAGTTTATGTGTCGGGGGGCTAGGGTCAGTCTGTTATATCTGGAGTATTTCTCCTGTCTTATTTCTCCTGTGTCCTGTGTGAATTTAAGTATGCTCTCTCTAATTCTCTCTTTCTTTCTTTCTCTCTCTCGGAGGACCTGAGCCCTAGGACCGTGCCTCAGGACTACATGGCATGATGACTCCTCGTTGTCCCCAGTCCACCTGGCCGTGCTGCTGCTCCATTTTCAACTGTTCTGCCTGCGGCTATGAAACCCTGACCTGTTCACTGTGATTACTATTATTTGACCATGCTGGTCATTTATGAACATTTGAACATCTTGGCCATGTTCTGTTATAATCTCCACCCGGCACAGCCAGAAGAGGACTGGCCACTTCTCATAGCCTTGTTCCTCTCTAGGTTTCTTCCTATGTTTTGGCCTTTCTAGGAAGTTTTTCCTAGCCACCGTGCTTTTACACCTGCATTGCTTGCTGTTTGGGGTTTTAGGCTGGGTTTCTGTGCAGCACTTTGATATATCAGCTGATGTAAGAAGGGCTATATAAATACATTTGATTTGATTCGTTTTTTCAGTCTCTCGGTCCTAGCTTTGATGCACCTGTGCTGACCTTGCCTTCTGGATGATAGCGGGGTAACAGGCAGTGGCTTGGGTGGTTGATGTCCTTGATGATCTTTTTGGCCTTCCTGTGACATCGGGTGCTGTAGGTGTCCTGGAAGGCGGGTAGTTTGCCCCCGGTAATGCGTTGGGCATACTTGCCGATGGTGCAGTTGCCGTGCCAGGCAGTGATACAGCCCAACAGGATGCTCTCAATTGTGCATCTGTAAATGTTTGTGAGGGTTTTAGGTGCCAAGACAAAAAAAAAATTCAGCCTCCTGAGGTTGAAGAGGTTCTGTTGCACCTTCTTCACCACACTGTCTGTGTGGGTGGTCCATTTCAGTTTGTTAGTGATGTGTACACCAAGGAACTTGAAGCGTTCTACCTTCTCCACTGCGGTCCCATCGATGTGAATAGGGGGGTGCACCCTCTGCTGTTTCCTGAAGTCCACAATCATCTCCTTTGTTTTGTTGACGTTGAGTGAGAGGTTATTTTCCTGGCCCCACTCTCCCAGAGCCCTCACCTCCTCCCTGTAAGCTGTCTCGTCATTGTTGGTAATCAAGCCTACTACTGTTGTGTCATCTGCAAACTTGATGATTGAGTTGGAGGCGTGCTTGACCACACACTCATGGGTGAACATGTAGTACAGTACTTACTGTACTCGTCTGTCCACGATCATCTCCTTTGTTTTGTTGACATTGAGTGAGAAGTGCAAATAGATAAGTACAAAAGGGAAAATAAAGAAATATAGGTTTTATTTATAATGCTGTTTGTTCTTCACTGGTTGCCCTTTTCTTGTGGCAAAAGGTCACAAATCTTGCTGCTGTGATTGCACACTGTGGTATTTTACCCAATAGATATGGCAGTTTATCAAAATTGGATTTGTTTTCGAATTCGTTGTGGGTCTGTGTAATCTGAGGGAAATATGTGTCTCTGATATGGTCATACATTTGGCAGGATGTTAGGAAGTGCAGCTCAGTTTCCACCTCATTTTGTGGGCAGTGTGCACAGCATGTCTTCTCTTGAGAGCCTGGTCTGCCTACGGTGACCTTTCTCAATAGCAAGGTCATGCTCACTGAGTCTGTACATAGTCAAAGATTTCCTTTATTCTGTGCCTTTAAAAAGCTTGGAAAAAGGTCCAGTTACCAGGACCACTAATACAACTTCCATCTAGATACCATTGCCCTAGAGCACACAAAAAACTATACATACCTTGGCCTAAACATCAGCGCTACAGGTAACTTCCACAAAGCTGTGAACGATCTGAGAGACAAGGCAAGAAGGGCCTTCTATGCCATCAAAAGGAACATAAAATTCAACATACCAATTAGGATCTGGCTAAAAAATACTTGAATCAGTTATAGAACCGCTTGCCCTTTATGGTTGTGAGGTCTGGGGTCCGCTCACCAACCAAGAATTCACAAAATGGCACAAACACCAAATTGAGACTATGCATGCAGAATTCTGCAAAAATATCCTCTGTGTACAACGTAAAACACCAAATAATGCATGCAGAGCCGTTAAATTCTACAACAACCTAAAAGGAAGCGACTCCCAAACCTTCCATAACAAAGCCATCACCTACAGAGAGATGAACCTAGAGAAGAGTCCCCTAAGCAAACTGGTCCTGGGGCTTTGACATATTGGAAAGAATTTACAAAAAGACTATGCAAACTAGAATGCTATTTGGCCCTAAACAGCGAGTGCACAGTGGCAGAATACCTGAATACTGCGACTGACCCAAAATAAAGGAAATCTTTGACTATGTACAGACTCAGTGAGCATAGCCTTGCTATTGAGAAAGGTCACCGTAGGCAGACCAGGCTCTCAAGAGAAGACATGCTGTGCACACTGCCCACAAAATGAGGTGGAAACTGAGCTGCACTTCCTAACATCCTGCCAAATGTATGACCATATTAGAGACACATATTTCCCTCAGATTACACAGACCCACAATGAATTCGAAAACAAATCCAATTTTGATGAACTGCCATATCTATTGGGTAAAATACCACAGTGTGCAATCACAGCAGCAAGATTTGTGACCTTTTTCCACAAGAAAAGGGCAACCAGTGAAGAACAAACAGCATTATAAATAAAACCTATATTTCTTTATTTTCCCTTTTGTACTTATCTATTTGCACTTCTCACTCAATGTCAACAAAACAAAGGAGATGATCGTGGACAGACGAGTACAGTAAGTACTGTACTACATGTTCACCCATGACTGCGTGGTCAAGCACGCCTCCAACTCAATCATCAAGTTTGCAGATGACACAACAGTAGTAGGCTTGATTACCAACAATGACGAGACAGCTTACAGGGAGGAGGTGAGGGCTCTGGGAGAGTGGGGCCAGGAAAATAACCTCTCACTCAACGTCAACAAAACAAAGGAGATGATTGTGGACTTCAGGAAACAGCAGAGGGTGCACCCCCCTATTCACATCGATGGGACCGCAGTGGAGAAGGTAGAACGCTTCAAGTTCCTTGGTGTACACATCAATAACAAACTGAAATGGACCACCCACACAGACAGTGTGGTGAAGAAGGTGCAACAGAACCTCTTCAACCTCAGGAGGCTGAATTTTTTTTTTGTCTTGGCACCTAAAACCCTCACAAACATTTACAGATGCACAATTGAGAGCATCCTGTTGGGCTGTATCACTGCCTGACACGGCAACTGCACCATCGGCAAGTATGCCCAACGCATTACCGGGGGCAAACTACCCGCCTTCCAGGACACCTACAGCACCCGATGTCACAGGAAGGCCAAAAAGATCATCAAGGACATCAACCACCCGAGCCACTGCCTGTTTACCTCGCTATCATCCAGAAGGCAAGGTCAGCACAGGTGCATCAAAGCTAGGACCGAGAGACTGAAAAATCTAATTAAATCAAATGTATTTATATAGCCCTTCTTACATCAGCTGATATATCAAAGTACAGAAACCCAGCCTAAAACCCCAAACAGCAAGCAATGCAGGTGTAAAAGCACGGTGGCTAGGAAAAACTCCCGAGAAAGGCCAAAACCTAGGAAGAAACCTAGAGAGGAACAAGGCTATGAGAGGTGGCCAGTCCTCTTCTGGCTGTGCCGGGTGGAGATTATTACAGAACATGGCCAAGATGTTCAAATGTTCATAAATGACCAGGATGGTCAAATAATAGTAATCACAGTGAACAGGTCAGGGTTTCATAGCCGCAGGCAGAACAGTTGAAAATGGAGCAGCAGCACGGCCAGGTGGACTGGGGACAACGAGGAGTCATCATGCCATGTAGTCCTGAGGCACGGTCCTAGGGCTCAGGTCCTCCGAGAGAGAGAAAGAAAGAAAAAGAGAAAGAGAGAATTAGAGAGAGCATACTTAAATTCACACAGGACACAGGAGAAATAAGACAGGAGAAATACTCCAGATATAACAGACTGACCCTAGCCCCCCGACACATAAACTACTGCAGCATAAATACTGGAGGCTGAGACAGGAGGGGTCAGGAGACACTGTGGCCCCATCCGATGATACCCTCAGACAGGGCCAAACAGGCAGGATATAACCCCACCCACTTTGCCAAAGCACAGCCCCCACACCACTAGTGTGATATCTTCAAACACCAACTTACCATCCTGAGACAAGGCCGAATATAGCCCACAAAGATCTCCGCCATGGCACAACCCGAGGGGGGGCGCCAACCCAGACAGGAAGACCACGTCAGTGACTCAACCCACTCAAGTGACGCACCCCTCCTGTAAAAGGGTTAGAGGCAGAGAATCCCAGTGGAGAGAGTGGAACTGGCCAGGCAGAGACAGCACGGGTGGTTTGTTGCTCCAGTGCCTTTCCGTTCACCTTCACACTCCTGGGCCAGACTACATGTAACCGATGTGAAATGGCTAGCTAGTTAGCGGTGGTGCGTGCTAATAGCGTTTCAATCGGTGACGTCACTCGCTTTGATACCTTGAAGTAGTGGTTCCCCTTGCTCTGCAAGGGCCAAGGCTTTTGTGGAGCGATGGGTAACGATGCTTCGTGGGTGACTGTTGTTGATGTGTGCAGAGGGTCCCAGGTTCGAGCCCGGGTATGGGCGAGGGGACGGACTAAAGTTAAACTGTTACATACACTCAATCATAGGACCTACTAAAGAGATGAGTCTTCAATAAAGACTTAAAGGTTGAGACCGAGTCTGCGTCTCTCTCATGGGTAGGCAGACCATTCCATAAAAATTGAGCTCTATAGGAGAAAGCCCTGCCTCCAGCTGTTTGCTTAGAAATTCTAGGGACAATTACATGCTGACCAGACCGGACACATCGTGTGCGTGAGCGTCGCAAAAATAAATGTAGAAATCCATTTTATTCAATTATTGCACCCACACTGCTCGCGCGCTCCAACGACCGTCTGCGATGCCAAGGGCTAAAATAGAATTCCTTTCTATTTCTGACGCAGATCGAGCTGAAAGTCCTGCCTCTCCCATCTCCTCATTGGTTTATAGAAGCAGGTACCCACGTGCCATCTCCTCATTGGTTATACCCACGTGGGTGATTGAAAGACTAAATGTTTTGCCGGTTGTCGTGGTAAAAGTGTAGATGCAATCACCATATAAGTTCAAACATGAAAAGGCCTAGGAGGAGAGATGACTAGAAACGATTCGGTTGGCCGTCTTATGTGTGGAAGTAGAAGACCTTGTTTTATGTATGGAAGTAGAATACCTTAATTGTCGGAGTAGAAGACCTTGTGCATTTCAGGGAAAATAGCAACTCTATGTTTATATCGGAGGACAAATAAGCAAACAACAGCAAGCTAGCTAAATAGGACAAATTAGCTAGCAAGTGCAAGATAACTAGCTTGAAATCAGCCCTTGCCTTAACAGGAAGCCAGTGTGGGGAAGCTAGCACTGGAGTAATATGATCAAATTTAGTAATATGATCAAAAAACAGCTTCTATCTCAAGGCCATCAGACTGTTAAACAGCCATCACTAGCACATTATAGGCTGCTGCCTATAGACATAGACTAGAAATCACTGGCCACTTTAAGAAATGGAACATTAGTCACTTTGATAATGTTTACATATTTTGCATTACTCATCTCATATGTATATACAGTATTCTATACTATTCTACTGTATCTTAGTCCATGCCGCTCTGACATCACTCGTCAATATATGTATATATTTTTAATTCCATTCCTTACTTACATTTGTATGTATTGGGTATATGTTGTGAAATTGTTAGATATTACTTGTTAGATATTACTGCACTGTCAGAGCTAGAATAACAAGCATTTTGCTACACCTGCAATAACATCTGCTAAACACGTGTATGTGACCAATACAATTTGATTTTAATATGACATTTGAAATGTCTTTATTCTTTTGGAACTTTTGTGAGTGTAATGTTTACTGTCAATTTTTTATCGTTTATTTCACTTTTATTTATTATCTATTTCACTTGCTTTGGCAATGTAATCATATGTTTCCCATGCCATTAATGAACCTTAAATTGAATTCAGAGAGAGAGAGCGAGCAGGGTTGTACCCTGAAGTTGGATGGTAATTCAATACGTAAGTTCCAAAATGGTGACAAATACTGTCATTACATGACTCCCCTGGACTAAATCAAAAAATACTAATAGCTTCCCAGACTGAAATTGAAAAAGCATGACACTCCCCCATTTTCCTCCGAGAAATACAGTAATTGCTTACATTTCTGCCTGTCCCTGAAGTATAATGGATATATACTGAAGTCCAGTTGGGGGCGGTAATGCAAGATATTGGATGCTTTAATGGTGGGTGCCATTAAAGCCCACTGAAGAAGAATAAGTAGAATTTGGTCATTGCAAATCTTTTCCGATATGTGAGATAATTTACTTGTTCTCTGTACTATCGTATAGCTTTGGAATCGGGACATTATCTACTGCGGAGAAAAATATGCAGGTTTCTCGACTCATATCCTGACTATGAGAAGGGACTGAGTGACGATTCGTTTAGCAACCTTGTGACCCAGCATGACAACGTGAACGAGATTGTTCGACAGTCTGCTGGGTGAGGCGATATACGTTCCTCCATTCATTAACGAATGGGATTCCTAAATCCTCCTTTCCCTAATGTCGCTGTTAAATCGAGATAGTAGTGTATTTTGTTATTGCATGGCCAGTGTGAGCCAGAACGCTAACTAGCCAGCTAACGTTACATGTCAGTCAGTAGTTGTCATTCCAAATGCGGTGGTCAGTGGATAAACTAGCTCCGAGTTGAACATATGTCAGAAAACGAACTAGTAGCCAGTTGTTGTTGCCCATGGTGGAATCATATCAAACCCACGGGCTCCTGAGTCTAACTAACGTAACAATCGCGTTCACGTAACGTTACCTAGCGCCGCGAGTTAGCAATTTGCTACCTAGCTAAGCTGTTTTATATCAAAACGATGAAATGAATCAAACACTGTAGTTAGCTAGCAAGCCACCCTCGGCGATAATGTTATTGTGGGGCAGGAATGTCAGATTCGTGTTTTAATTGTATGTTCACTGTCATTGAAGTTGATGGTTACTACTGGTTACAGATCCGAAGCGAGAAATTGTCCGCAATGTTTTTATTTCGTTTAGGCCTCAGTGACGTCAAGCACTTAAGAACACTCATCCAGTCACCCGACAGGTTTTATGTCGAGATGAATGAATATTCATGACATTGCCCCTTCCTGCTGAAGGAAATTACGCCTCCCGGGAGACCTCTTGTGAACACTTTTTAAAAAAGTAACTTTTCTACTGTTGACTTTTTTTTTCTACAATTCAGGATATCATTTATATGACAAGTTGTCTGATAAAGGAACAATAGCTTCCTCAATGGATCAGGTAAGTCTGGTTTCCTTTTAACAGTATAGGCCTGCTGTGCTATATAAAATGTCTAGGCCTAGTTTTCATCATCTTTGATCCTCCACATTCCAGTGTTCTGTGTTATTGGCTGGACAAAAAAACCTACTAATGTATCATGCATAGGAATCTGGGTTAATTACTTCATTATCTCTCCTTCCTCCCAAAGTGTGCACTTGTTCACCTCCACTGATTTTGAAAGTCAGATTATCCATTATATGACCAGATACTGAAAATACATCATCTCCTGTGGGGTTTATCAGCGGTTGGCATCTAACTTTATGGTACATTAAGCCATCTCCTGTACTGGAGTGTGGGCCAGCGACAGGGATCGAGGAACTAAATCCTATGTGCCAGCCCCGTTTCTCTTAAAACATAAATATTTGCGACTGTGTCTAACAATGTTCAACTCAGTATGCTTATCAAACTCAATTTCTGTACCCTATTGTCCCTTATACAGTATCACTCTCTCTTTCCCTATCATACTGCCCACACTATCAGTACATGCTCCACTGTCTCTGTTTCCTGGCAGTAATCACACCTTCCTGTTGAATGATTTCCTATCACATTTAATAACTTATTCAGCTGGCTGTGCCCTACTCTTAGCCTTGTAAGGAAAGCCTCCTCTCTTCTGTCCATTCCTACCATCCTCCCCTACTTTACTCTGTACCTGGAATAGGGGCGGCAGGTAGCCTAGCGGTTTATAGCGTTGGGCCAGTAACCTGAGCCGACTAGGTGGAAAATCTGTCAATGTACTTTTGAGCAACTTAACACTAATTGCTCCTGTAAGTCACTCTGATAAGAGTTTCTGCTAAATGACTAAAATATAAACACTGAATAAATGCCTGCCCTTATTGTCACTGTTCCACTGCTCCTGCCATCTCTGCACCACCACTGCCCATATCATTCCCTTAGCCTCTGCCTTGCTCATTGGCACCTCCACCTCCTGTCTCCTAAGGGCGTGTTTAGCTAGCACATCTACTTCCTCATTCCCTTCCACCCCCACATGGGCCGGGACCCAAGCAAAGCTTATATGGACACCCATATGTCTCACCTGGGCATGAATTTGAATTCCTTCATATAGCAGGCCTCGTATAGCAGGCCTTGTCTGCTATTTGAGCTAAATGATTGCCAACTCAACACAGCACATGAGACAGAACATATAACTACACTGTCTGGTTTGACTTCCTCCGCCCACTGCAAGGCCAACAGTATGGCCATCAGCTCTGCCATGTACACAGCCAGGTGGTCTGTAATTTGTCTCCTGACAGCCACCCCACTCTCCTGTTCAACAACGGCTGGTCCAATCTGACCTGTCCTTGGGTCTTTTGATCCATCTGTATATATGGGCAAAAAATACTGATTTACAGTTAACAGTCGCCTTTTAAAGAACTTGCATTGATCAACCCCCTCCCTGTCTTTCCGTACTCTCTTCAACACTTGTAAATCAACTACTGGAGGTGGGAGTAGCCATGGTGGACTCACAGGGATAGGTACCGTGGGGCTAAAGTCCCTGCCATACATTCCCATCTGCCTCGCCTGCTTATCACCCACCCATCCAAAGCTTTTATTCTGTCCACGTTCATGCTCCCAACTTTTCTGTAGCTCCCCTTTTGTGGGGTGAGACACCTCATGTTCCTGTAAGTTAAAACCCAATAATTAATTGCCAGCGATTGCCTTCTAATATGTAATGGCAATGAAAATAAATGTCTTCACAAATGGAAGGCAGTCGTTACCACAGCAACAAAGTCAAAAATGTATATCATAGAAATTCATGGTAACAGAAATGTGTTTTTTTGATTTTAAGGTTAGGGTCAGGCATGAGGTTAGCAGTGTGCTTAAGGTTAGGTTTAAGATTACATTTTAAGAAGAGAAATTGTTGAAATGGGCGTGGCTTATGACTTTGTGGCTGTGGTAACTAGTGACGACCTGGCACTACTGTTTTTTTCTCAAAGTTGCTGGCATGTCACGTGTCCTACTTTTCTCAGTACACTCGTAACAACCTAATCATTACGAAATGTATATACGCTCAAATTAGCCACAAGTCGTTTTGAAAGGTAATGACTGGTAAAAGAAATATGGTGGAAACTCTGACTAGCCCATGCCTCTACAAACCCAATGCTATTAGATTTGTGGAAAGTAGGGAACGATTGAACATTTGAGAAAAAAGGTGATATTCTAGGGATGTACCCAAATCAGAGGTGTGGACTAAATTAATCAAATATTTGGTTTAATGATACTGTTTAATATTTATTGTGGCCACCAGGACAAAGCTAGCACGTTTCCCTCCACCCTCCTGGAGTCCCCAGGTCAAACGTCTCCGGGTACCGCTTTACTGCAGGGTCTGGTCGACTGCAGGAAAACACCGGGGCCGAGTGGAACTGAGAGAGGAGGAGAAGAAGAAGAGAAGGAAGATGGAGATTTGATTTCATTAAGTAAGAACCATGGTGTGTAGATTAGACTACAGTCTGCTTCTGAAACTATAGCGAAGGTGCATAAAGATGGCTGCCTGCATGTACTTACCACAAATTCCTTGTTTTGCTAAGTTCACTGTATTCTACTTTGCTCTCCTTTACTGCTATTTTGGTATGCTCATTAGCACAGTAAACATGATCCCAATTTTAGCTTCAAGTCGCCGGCAATTTGAAAAAAACAAAAAGTAGATTGTTGATTTATTGGAACATTGTTCAATGTCGCGCACCGTAGTTTCAGAACTCAGTGGATAAAACAATGACGTCATATCAGAGTTCTGCCATCTTTATGAACTTAGTCATTCATTGATTAATTATATATGAAAATATCTGGGTCATTTGGCCAAGTGTAACTTGGTCAAAAGATTTTACCATTCTGTAACAAAGAGCACATGTTCAACTTCACAAAAAACAAGACATTGAATAAAAATATTACTACACTAAGTGCCTATGTGCCAAATAAAGTAACCTGGTTGACTGTAACAGGGGACTACTGAAAACAACAAAACCACCAGATTACATGGGTAAAATAGTCCTTTAAATGAACCATAACACTGCTTGTGACAGGGGGAATGGAAGGTTGTTTTGTGAGACAAGGAGTGGCATTTGAATGCAATCTTCACCAAAAAATGTAATTGTAAAACATTTCTAGCATGTCTATGTATGGGGAGAGGGTTGACTTGCTCAGTTTTGCACCACAAAACAGCAATAAATTGATAAAAAGAGTAGAACCACCTGCTTTTACTCTGATTTTGACTATTAGATGTTCAATGTTTGTTTTCAAAACATATTTTTTAAAGGAATAGTTTCACCATATTAAAACGAGAGTTCAGTTCATGTAACAGTGTTGACCTTAAAATGAGGGACAGACGTAAATGAATTACTAATCACATCCATAGTAACCTTCAGAAATGACTTTGTCAAAGCAACAAAATAACTAGTGCTTTACAATGAGTATGTTTACATGTGTTAGGTTCTGAACTAACAGAGTAAAAACTCAGACAACTAGGAGAGGCTCAAACCAAGATTATTCACCCACTGGGTCATACAGCTGCAAAGACATGATTACACAAGCACATATATTTATACCCTCCTACTAG
This sequence comes from Salvelinus namaycush, assembly GCF_016432855.1. Taxonomy (NCBI): domain Eukaryota; kingdom Metazoa; phylum Chordata; class Actinopteri; order Salmoniformes; family Salmonidae; genus Salvelinus; species Salvelinus namaycush. The sequence goes on from NC_052345.1 coordinate 3,782,566, forward strand.
GCGGAGTCAACTCCTTGCACAGCTAGACAGCCAACACATCTTTGTTGCTAGGCAGGAACTTAATTGTTTCCTCTCATTGGTGTTGTCATGGCCTTGCCTGATGCTAGAACCCTTGTGGGCGTGGAAGTATATGTGTCAAATAGGACTGTTTCTTCTCACTTCATCAGCCTACCACAAATTCCTCGCTCCTCTCTAATCCACAGCTGTCCAATTTATCAGTGACTGAAACCGGACTGTTGCCCTTTGCCTCCCTCCTTAGGAAATAACATGTTTTGACAGTGTAAACTTTCTGCACCCCTCCCTTGTCTCACTCAGTAACTTTCCATACACTTAGTTCCTATCCACCCTCCATTGACCCCAACATATACATTCCTTCTACATGCAAAGTAATCAACAAGTTCTAGTATGGTAACATGAATAGGTATATTTCAAGCTAGAATCCAACACATCCCCAATCATCATTTGACATTAAACTAGTTATGGCAGTAGGCCGACTATGGCATTAGTCATGTAAACACCTTACTCTGCTTATCTTAATTGGCTTAAGTTGACAATCAAAGTGACGCTGTTAAAAACACCTGGTTTTCTGAGCAATTTCTCAATTTATTAGGACACGTCAAGGCCTTCAGATTCATAGAGGCATATTTCATCTTTACATGTTCTAGCACGAGCAGCGCAAGCTTCCTTCTTTTGCTCGAGTGCAGTGAGTTCAGGAAAACAAAGTAAGCATCTTAGAAATAGTTTTCACGTACAAACGTTATGTCAGAATTCGGAATCAAATATGCTTCTAAAAAATAACATGGTTGCTGTGGTAGTACAATTATTTTGATTGCCAATTTTCAGCATTTATCAAAGTCCCATCAGGTAGCCTGATTTCAGATGTCCATGCTATTCAATGTCTTTGTTTCACAGGGGACAGCCCTAATCGTTGCTCTCTCAGTGGGAAGGGCTTATCATCTGGGGAGCCTCGACAACATCATGATGCTGACAAGAAAGAGAAGAGTCTCTCCAGACCAGAACACCTCAAGAAACACCAGCAGAGACGTATAGGGAAGAAACCTCACCACTGCTGCTTTGACAGTGGGAAGGGTTTTGCTAAACAGAGGGAATTGATCATTTACCAGCGAAGTCACACCGGAGAGAAACCGTACCACTGCTCTCAGTGCGGGAAGAGTTTCGCTGCATCTAAAACCTTAAAATCTCTGAGAATTCATACAGGGGAGAGGCCTTACCCCTGCTTTGATTGTGGGACGACTTTCAATCAATCAAGAGCCCTGACAACACACCAACACATACACACAGGAGAGAAGCCTTACAGCTGTGATCAGTGTGGGAAGAGCTTCCGGAAGTCAGGACACCTGACTACACACCAACGCATACACACAGGAGAGAAGCCTTACAGCTGTGATCAGTGTGGGAAGAGCTTCAATCAATCAGGAGATCTGACAACACACCAACGCATACACACAGGAGAGAAGCCTTATAGCTGTGATCAGTGTGGGAAGAGCTTCAGGAACTCAGGACACCTGACTAGACACAAACGCATACACACAGGAGAGAAGCCTTATACCTGTGAAGAGTGTGGGAAGAGCTTTGCACTATCCGGAAATCTGACTACACACAAACGCATACACACAGGAGAGAAGCCTTATAGCTGTGATCAGTGTGGGAAGAGCTTCAATCATTCAGGATCCCTGATTACACATCAACACATACACACAGGAGAGAAGCCTTATAGCTGTGATCAGTGTGGGAAGAGTTTCAATCATTCAGGAAATCTGACTTCACACCAACGCATACACACAGGAGAGAAACCTTATAGCTGTGTTCAGTGTGGGAAGAGCTTCAGGAAGTCAGGACACTTGACTGAACACCAGCGCATACACATAGGAGAGACTTCTTATAGCTGTGATCAGTGTGGGAAGAGCTTCAATCAACCAGGAGACCTGACTAAACACCAACGCATACACACAGGAGAGAAGCCTTATCGCTGTGATCAGTGTGGGAAGACCTTCAATCATTCAGGATCCCTGGTTACACACCAACGCATACACACAGGAGAGAAGCCTTATAGCTGTGATCAGTGTGGGAAGAGCTTCAATCAATCAGGAGACCTGACTACACACCAACGCATACACACAGGAGAGAAGCCTTATAGCTGTTATCATTGTGGGAAGAGCTTCAGGAACTCAGGACACCTGACTGCACACCAACGCATACACACAGGAGAGAAGCCTTATAGCTGTGATCAGTGTGGGAAGAGCTTCAATCAATCAGGAGACCTGACTAAACACCAACGCATACACACAGGAGAGAAGTCTTATAGCTGTTATCATTGTGGGAAGAGCTTCAGGAACTCAGGACACCTGACTGCACACCAGCGCATACACACAGGAGAGAAGCCTTATAGCTGTGATCAGTGTGGGAAGAGCTTCAATCAATCAGGATACCTGACTATACACCAACGAATACACACAGGAGAGAAGCCTTATAGCTGTAATCAGTGTGGGAAGAGTTTTGCTCGAGATTCCACCCTGACTGCACACCAACGCATACACACAGGAGAGAAGCCTTATAGCTGTGATCAGTGTGGGAAGAGCTTCAATCAGTCAGGAGACCTGATTACACACCAACGCATACACACAGGAGAGAGACCTTATAGCTGTGATCAGTGTGGGAAGAGTTTTGCTCGAGATTTCACCCTGACTACACACCAGCTCACACACACAGGAGAGAAACCTTACTCCTGTCTATGTGGAAAGAGCTTTGCTCATTCAGGGTCACTGAAAAAACACCAGAAATCACAACCATGTCATCTTTTATCTACCTCCTCTCCGGCACCGGTTCCAGATCCCTAAATAAAGTTTCAATAGAAAACATATTGTAAAGAGTCATGCAACTCCCATTCTTTATCAGTTTACTAAGTCTGATTACCATGGTAACCTGTGTAGATAATATGCAGCTCTGATCCATATGTATCAAGCTTCTTGGAGTAGGAGTGGTGTGTGTGTGTGGTGGGGTGGAGGTGTTCAGAGCTGTATCTTATTTCATTAACTCCTATTATCCATTAATTAACTTTAATGTAGAATAATGTTTCAACAATATTAGGTATGTATTCAATAGATAAATATTAAATCCATTATCTGTTCAACGTCTGCTTATCACATTAATTATATGCTTTTAAAATCTATAATAATATTTTTTTTATAAGGAACATAGGCCTCTTGTATAATTTCTTTGGTCCTAAAGATGTTAACATATTTATTTTTAAAACCCTTCATCAGGTTTTACTGTAGCTGATGAGCCATGAGGAAGTGTGGTCAAAAATACTATTAGTGTGGTCATATTATGTTGTTGCATTTGTTTTCAATGATTTTAATGGGTATATCTTTCAACTTTCCTTATTGTACAGTACCAGTGAAAAGTTAGGCCACAGTTAATCCTTCAAGGGTTTTTCTTTATTTTGACTATTTTCTACATGTAGGATGTACATGTACATGTAGGATAATAGTGAAGACATCAAAACAATGAAATAACACATATGGAATAATGTAGTAACCAAAATATATGTTAGATTCTTCAAGGTTGCCTTGATGACAGCTTTGCACACTCTTGGCATACTCTCAACCAACTTCATGAGGTAGTGACCTGGAATGCTTTTCCAACATTCTTGGAGTTCCCACATATGCCGAGCCCTTTTTGGCTGCTTTTCCTTCACTCTGCGGTCCAGCTCATCCCAAACCATCTGATGCAGCACTCCATTACTCTCCTTCTTGGTCAAATAGCCTTCACACAGCCTGGAGGCGTGTTTTGGGTCATTGTCCTGTTGAATAACAAATGATAGTCCCATTAAGTGCAAACCAGATGGGATGGCGTATTGCTGCAGAATGCTGTGGTAGCCTTGCTGGTTAAGTGTGTGCCTTGAATTCTAAATAAATCACAGACAGTGTCATCAGCAAAGCATCCCTACACCATAACACCTCTTCCTCCATGCTTCACAGTGGGATCCACACATGCAGAGATCATCTGTTCACCTTTTCAGAGGGGTTTGGTTAAATGCCGAAGACACATTTCAGTTGAATACATTCTGTTGGACAACTGACAAGGTATCCCCCTTTCCCTTTTTTTTTGTTATTTTACCAGGTAAGTTGACTGAGAACACGTTCTCATTTGCAGCAACGACCTGGGGAATAGTTACAGGGGAGAGGAGGGGATGAATGAGCCAATTGTAAACTGGGGATTATTAGGTGACCGTGATGGTTGAGGGCCAGATTGGGAATTTAGCCAGGACACCGGGGTTAACACCCCTACTCTTACGATAAGTGCCATGGGATCTTTAATGACCTCAGAGAGTCAGGACACCCGTTTAACGTCCCATCCGAAAGACGGCACCCTACACAGAGTAGTGTCCCCAATCACTGCCCTGGGGCATTGGGATCTTTGTTTAGACCAGAGGAAAGAGTGCCTCCTACTGGCCCTCCAACACCACTTCCAGCAGCATCTGGTCTCCCATCCAGGGACTGACCAGGACCAACCCTGCTTAGCTTCAGAAGCAAGCCAGCAGTGGTATGCAGGGTGGTATGCTGCTTACTCTGTGTCTCACAAAGATTTTTGGAACCAAAAATCTAAAATTTGGACACATCAGACCAAAGGACAGATTTCCACAAGTCTATTGTGCATTGCTCGTGTTTCTTGGCCCAAGCAAGTCTCTTCTTCTTGTTTGTGTCCTTTAGTAGTGGTTTCTTGGCAGCAGTTCGACCATGAAGGCCTGATTCATACAGTCTCCTCTGAACAGTTATGTTGAGATGTGTCTGTTAGTTGAACTCTGTGAAGCATTTATTTGGGCTGCAATTTGAGGTGCAGTTAATTACCGATTTCTGAGGCTGGTAACTCTAATGAACCTATCCTCTGCAGCAGAGGTAACTCTGGGTCTTCCTTTCCTGTGGCGGTCCTCATGAGTGCCATTTTCATCAAAGCGCTCGATGGTTTTTGCGATTGCACTTTCCGGATTGACTGACCTTCATGTCTTAAAGTCTTGATGGACTGTCATTTCTCTTTGCTTATTTGAGCTGTTCTTGCAGTAATATAGATTTGGTCTTTTACCAAATCTTCGGTATACCACCCCTACCTTGTCACAACACAACTGATTAGCACAAACACATTAAGAAGGAAATACATTTCACAAATTAACTTTTAACAAGGCACACCTGTTAATTGAAATGCATTACAGGTGCCTACCTCGAAGCTGGTTGAGAGAATTCCAAGAGTGTGCCAAGCTTTCATCAAGGCAAAGGGTGGCTAATTTGAAGAATATCAAATATATTTTGATTTGTTTAACAATGATTCCATATGTGTTATTTCATAGTTTTGATGCCTTCACTATTATTCTACAATGTAGAAAATAGTCAAAATAAAGAAAAACCCTTGAATGAGTAGGTGTGTCCAAACTTTTGACTGGTACTGTATATTAAGTGTGCTCCAAAAAGACTTTCACACATTTTTATTGTGAATCGAATGATGTGTTGGTTGTTAGGAAGAGGCATCATGGGGGCAGAAAGCCAGCTCTGCCCATCAGTACTTATAGGTCATGTCAACCACAGACCTCACACTGTTCGGTTTTCTCACGGCCAGTAAGTTCTCCTACCAAACTTCTCTCTCTTCACTCTGAAAATACACTTGATAATATCTTATACCTTACTATTGGTGATTTGTTATGCAGAACGAATGATTGCATGTAAATGTCATTGTAAAACATATCTGGAATGTGGTTTCATGTTTTCTTCATTTGTTTTACATTGCTGATTGTATATTCATTTATTTAAACATGTATTTTTTTATATTTAGTTGTATTATGTAGAAGAGACCAATATGTTGTTGGTGGCCTGGGTCCCAACACTCGATGTTGTAGTCCTGGTCCTGAGAATAGAGACCAGGATATGTTGTTGCCCTGTGTCCCAACACTCAATGTTGTAGTCCTGGTCCTGAGAATAGAGACCAGGATATGTTGTTGGCCTGGGTCCCAATACTCAATGTTGTAGTCCTGGTCCTGAGAATAGAGACCAGGATATGTTGTTGGCCTGGGTCCCAACACTCAATGTTGTAGTCCTGGTCCTGAGAATAAAACAGGTTTAAAACAACAACAGAGAAACATGTGTCTTACAGTGCTACACATCTGTTATAATAAGTGCTTTTTACTGCTTTATTGAAGTATCAGGTGTAGTTTTTCATGCAGGATGAATTAAATGTTCAAATATGTTGGAATGATGAGTTGCATGCATCATGCATGCTCTGCACTTTATTTGGCTAGTAGGCAAATAGGTCTACATTAGGGTATAATGACTCTATGGCTACATGCTTCCAGAAGGGCGTCTTCTGAGGCTGAGAGGTGCTTTTACTAAGGCGCGTGGTGCTGCATGCAGATCACAAGCTCTTCAACTGGGTAGCAGTGTCACAATGGAGGGAACAGCCTATAGGGAGACTACCTAAGACCACTGCAACAGTTATTGTAAAGTGTGGGAATAAGCTTATTCTAGACTAGCCTACATTTAACCTCTCCCTTGTTCATTTCAAAGTCCATATGTTCATGCCCCGATTCATATAAATCATGTCAAATTATTTTAAATTCATATTAACCCCTCCCACAGAATATGCTTTGGCAAGATTGAGTGATTAAATACGTTTAAAAATATGATTTAAAAAAAAATTGTGGTAAAGGCTCCAGTGGTCATACATAATTCATAGATTCACCAAACATCGATCATTATTTATGTTTCATTATTCCTGGTTTATACTACTGGTTATGATTGCAGACAGAGCCCAGAGAATGGGATGGTGCCATATTTAATTAGTCACTTAAGTGATAATGCCCGAGATGCGGGTATTTGGACGATATATTGGCACTGGTGTTGTCAGGCCCGAGACGGTTCGGTTGCTAGAGACGTGACCCAGTCGTTCAGTCTTTTTGTTCTGTATCTATGGACGCGACCCAGTTGTTCATTCTAAATGTTCCATTGCCACACTGGCTGGCCACGTTCTTTTCCTATGCTTCCTGGCTGATGTTTTGGTCACTTTTGAATGCTGGCGGTGCTTTCACTCTAGTGGTAGCATGAGACAGAGTCTACAACCCACACAAGTGGCTCAGGTAGTGCAGTTCATCCAGGATGGCACATCAATGCGAGCTATGGCAAAAAGGTTTGCTGTGTCTGTCAGCGTAGTGTCCAGAGCATGGAGGCGCTACCAGGAGACAGGCCAGTACATCAGGAGACGTGGAGGAGGCCGTAGGAGGGCAACAACCCAGCAGCAGGACCGCTACCTCCGCCTTTGTGCAAGGAGGTGCACTGCCAGAGCCCTGCAAAATGACCTCCAGCAGTTGCTTCCTAAGTGGACAGTTTGATTTCACAGAAGTGTGATTGACTTGGAGTTACATTGTGTTGTTTAAGTGTTCCCTTTATTTTTTTGAGCAGTGTATATTGATCAAATAAGCCAGAAGCCAGATTCTGGGCCCAGTTATCCCTCTTGCTTCTCCTCTTCTGTGTTGTTTGATAGGAAATGACTGGTATGAGATATATGGTGGAAACTAGCCCATGCCTCCACCAACCCAATGCTCTTAGATTTGTGGGTTGTAGTGAACGATTCAACATTAAAGGAAAAGGGAGATGTTCGAGGGATGCACCCAACTCAGAGGTTTAGACTGACTTAATACAATATTTGGTTTAATGGTAATCTATGTAAAATACTTCTTGTGGCCAACAGGACAAATCTAGCCCGTTCCCCTCCACCCTCCAGACCACAGGTCGACCGCCTCCCGGTACTTTACTGCTGGTTCTGGTCGACTGCAGGAAAACACCGGGGCAGAGTGGAACTGAGAGACGAGAAGAGGAATATGGAGATTTCATTAAGTAAGAACCATGGTGTGTGGATTAGACACAGTCTGTTTCTGTAACAATTCATTGATTAATTATATATTGATGAAAATATCTGGTCGATTTTAAGAAGTGGTTAAAAACAATGTTTGATTTCACATCATTTTAACATTCTGTCATAAAGAGCAAGAGCTCAACTAAATAAAGACTCCCTCACGAGATTGGCCTGTTGAGATACTCCCTGTTTGCGCATGTGTTCCAAGTGGCTGTCAGGTAAAAGTAGAGGATAGCAGACAACATGATTCTTAGTGAAAGGGGGTGTTGTTGAACGTTTTCTTGACTGTTATAGATCACGTAAAATGTTATCCAGGAACTTTCTGAAGTAATATTAGGCTACGTGAGACGTTTATTTGCTCTAACTTATTTACGTTTTGATATTGAAGTAGATGTTTGATTGCTCTGGTCTAGGGGCGCATCAGTTGCAGCCTTGAGAATCGAATTTTCTCTCCGCAAGTCCCTAGTCATTATCTCTACACTACAACAAAGTAGTTAAACTGTACTGTAGCTTACAACATTTCATGCCATACAAAGAAACAATAGCTTCCAAAATGGATCGGGTAAGTCTGGTTTTAACAGTATAGGCCTGCTGTGTTGTGCAAAATGTCTAGGCCTAGTTTTCATAATCTTTGATCCTCCACATTCCTGTGCTCGGTTTAAACGGCCGGACAAAAAAAACATGACGGAAAAACTTGTTGGGATTTTTTTCTTCTCCTTCAAAGTAGCCTAAGTATGTTTCGGAATTTGGGACTATGACCTAATTATCTCTCCTTCCTCACAAAGTGTTGACATTCCTTCACTGATTTCGAATACATTGTCCATTATTTGACCAGATACTCAAGTGGCCGTTCTAACAAAGAAAATAAATGTCTTCAACAATGGAAGGCAATTGGAAAAAGGCAAGATCAGGTGGGACCATTATAGCCAACGAGAGGGCAGATATTGATGGGGTTTACGAGAGGGCAGATATTAATGGGGTTTACGAGAGGGCAGATATTAATGGGGTTTACGAGAGGGCAGATACACAGAGTTTAATTTCTATTTCGCATTTTAATCTATTTAGGATTAGGCATAACGTTAGAAGTGTGGTTAATGTTAGGGTTAGGAATAAAGTTAAAAGTGTGGTTAATGTTAGGGTTAAAATCACATGTTAATAAGGACAATGGTAGAAATAGGCGTGGTTTATGACTTTGTTTGCGGTAACTAGTGACGACCAGGCACTACTCCCATATAAACTGTCCTACTTTTATCAATAGACTCCTAACAACCTAATCGTTACGAATTTTATATTCGATCAAATAAAACAGAAGACAGCTTTTAGCCCGAGTTATCCCTCTCGCTTCGCCTCTTCCTCGCTGTTTGAAAGGAAATGACTGGCATAAGAAATATGGTGGAAACTAGCCCATTCCTCCACCAGCCCAATGCTATTAGATTTGTGGGAAGTAGTGAACGATTCAACATTTGTGGAAAAATTTGATATTCTAGGGATGCACCCAAAATCAGAGGTTTAGACTAAATTAATAAAATATTTGGTTTAATGTTAATCAATGTAGAATACTTATTGTGGCCAACAGGACAAAGCTAGCCCGTCCCCCTCCACCCTCCCGGAGTCCCCAGGTCAATCGCCTCCCTGTACTTTACTGCTGGGTCTGGTCGACTGCAGGAAAACACCAGGGCAGAGTGGAACTGAGAGAGGAGAAGAGGAACATGGAGATGTGATTTCATTACGTAAGAACCATGGTGTGGATTAGACTACAGTCTGCTTCAGTAACAATTAATTGATTTAAGTATATATTGATTCAAATATCTGGTCGATTTTAAGAAGTGGTTAAAAACAACGTTTGATTTCACATCATTTTAACATTCTGTCATAAAGAGCAAGATCTCAACTAAATAAAAAAACACGTTTGTCATCTCAAGAGGTTACATGGAAATAAATACTATAGTAAGTGCCAATGTGTCAAATAAAGTAACAGGGTTGACCGTAACAGGGGACTAGTGAAACAAAAAAAAACACTACATTGTTAAAATAGTCCTTTAAATCAGTCATGAATCTGCTTGTGACAGGGGGATGGAAGCTAGTATTGTGCAATAGGGAGTAGTAATTGAATGCAATCTTAACCAAAAAAGTTTTTGTTAAAACATTTCTAGCATGTCTGTGTCTGGATAGAAGGGTTGAGATGCTCAGTTTTCCACCACAAAACAGCAGAGAATTGTCAAAAAGAGTAGAACCAGCTCACCTGCTTTTACTCTGATTTGACTATTAGATGTTTAATGTTTCTTATTTTTTAAAGAATAGTTTAACCATATTAAAACGAGAGTTCAGTTCATGTAACAGGGTAGACCTTAAAATGAGGGACAAATGTAAATGAATCACTAATTACATTAAATAAATAATGTTCAGAAATGACTGTCAAAGTAACCAAATAACCAGTGCTTTACATGCACACTAATAATTTCCTATTAAACTGATTATGTCAGTAGGCTGAGTTTGGCATTAGTCATGTAAACACCTTACTCTGCAGATCTTAATTGGTGTAAGGTCATAACAGAAGGAAGCATACGCCTTTAAAAACACCTTGTTTTCTGATCAATCTTTAGAATGATTAGGACATGAAACACTTTAATCAGAGTTATAGAGGTGTATTTCATCTGCATGTTCTAACACAAGCAGCGCCAGCTAACTTCTTTTGACCGAGTCCAGTGAGTTCAGGAAAAATCTGAAAATATGCAGCTTTATTTATCCGAACTCAAATATGTTGAAAATAACATGGTCGCTGTTGTAGAACCTTTATTTTGATTGCCTATTTTTTGCATTTATCAAAATGCCGTCAGGTAGCCTGATTTCAGATCTGTCCATATAAACAGGTTTATGAGGTGAAATTGTTCTATTTTCCAAGCTTGTCAACGTTTAAATCAAACTCCTATTACTAATTGACTATTCACAATAATCATATTATTCTGTGCTTGTAACCGTACTCAATGATGGTAAACCTAGGAGTAATTATTGTACTTGTTGGGTTAAAATCTTTCTGACGTTAAACAGGGTTGACGGAGGGACTTGTCAAAATGCTGAATTGTGTCACTTTAGCAAGTTTTTATTCATATAAACAATCGAATTAATAAAATACTCCATGTGTTCTGTATTAAATGACACTTTATTTAATATAACATAGATTTAAAATGGAATATTGGTGCACAATTATTACTGGAAAAATATCAAAAGGACGCAAAAGGCATTCATTTAATGGAAATACCGATCTGTTTATGGACCCATATTTGCAAAACTTAATGATTAAATGTCTCTGTTTCACAGGGGACAGCCCTAACCGTTGCTCTCTTAGTGGGAGGGGCTTATCACCTGGGGAGCCTCAACAATGTCATGATGCTGACAAGAAAGAGCAGAGTCTCTCCAGATCAGAACACCTCAAGAAACACCAGCACAGACGTATAGGGAAGAAACCTCACCACTGCTGTTCTGACTGTGGGAAGAGTTTTGCTAAACAGAAGGAATTGATCATTCATGAGCGGATTCACACCGGTGAGAAACTGTACCACTGCTCTCAGTGTGGGAAGAGTTTAGCTGCATCTAAAACCTTAAATTCTCATCGGAAAATTCATACAGGGGAGATACCTTACCCCTGCTTTGATTGTGGGAAATACCTCAATCAATCAGGAGCCCAGACTAAACACATACACACAGGAGAGAAGCCTTATACCTGTGATCAGTGTGGGAAGAGCTTTAAGAAATCAGGACACCTGACTATACACAAACGCATACACACAGGAGAGAAGCCTTACAGCTGTGATCAGTGTGGGAAGAGCTTCAGTCGATCAGGAGACCTGACTAGACACCAACGCATACACACAGGAGAGAAGCCGTATCGCTGTGATCAGTGTGGGAAGAGCGTCAATAATTCAGGACAACTGACTACACACCAGCGCATACACACAGGAGAGAAACCTTATAGCTGTGATCATTGTGGGAAGAGCTTCATTCGATCAGGAGACCTGACTACACACAAACGCCTACACACAGGAGAGAAGCCTTACAGCTGTAATCAGTGTGGGAAGAGCTTCAATCAGTCAGGACACCTGACTTTACACCAACGCATACACACAGGAGAGAAGCCTTATAGCTGTGATCAGTGTGGGAAGAGCTTTGCTCGAGATTTCACCCTGACTACACACCAGAGAATACACAAAGGAGATAAGCCTTATAGCTGTGATCAGTGTGGGAAGAGCTTTGCTCGAGATTCCACCCTGACTACACACCAACGCATACACACAGGAGAGAAGCCTTATAGCTGTGATCAGTGTGGGAAAAGCTTCAATCATTCAGGATCCCTGATTACACACCAACGCATACACACAGGAGAGAAGCCTTATAGCTGTGATCGGTGTGGGAAAAGCTTCAATCATTCAGGATCCCTGACTGAACACCAACGCATACACACAGGAGAGAAGCCTTATAGCTGTGATCGGTGTGGGAAGAGCTTCAATCATTCAGGATCACTGACTACACACAAACGCATACACACAGGAGAGAAGCCATATAGCTGTGATCAGTGTGGGAAGAGCTTCATTCAGTCAGGACACCTGACCACACACCAGCGCATACACACAGGAGAGAAGCCTTATAGCTGTGATCAGTGTGGGAAGAACTTCATTCAATCAGTAGAGCTGACTAGACACCAGCGAATACACACAGGAGAGAAATCTTACTCCTGTCTATGTGGAAAGTGCTTTGGTCAGTCAGGGTCACTGATAAAACACCAGGAAGCACAAATGTGTTGTTTTTTATCTCCCTCTCCTGCACGGGTTCCAGATCCCTAAATACAGTTTCAATAGAAAACATCTTGTAAAGAGTCATCCATCTCCCATTCTCTAACAGTTTACTAAGTCTGATTACCATGGTAACCTGTGTAGCATAATATGCAGCTCTGGATCCATATGTATCAAGCGTCTTGGAGTAGGAGTGCAGTGTGTGTGTGTGTGGTGGGGTGGGGGTGTTCAGAGCTGTATCTTATTTCATTAACTCCTATTATCCTTTAAATAATGTAGAATTGTGTTTCAACAATAGTTGGTGCATATTCATGTGTGAGGGAAATGTCTGAAGAGAGAGCCTTGAATTGTACATCATGTCTCATACAAACATTGGTTCCTGTAGGTGCTGGTTAGAGCTATGAGGGGGAGAAGGTCATGACCCCCTCAGACCTTTTGGCAGAATGCCCAGTATATGTTCTGTAAGTTAAGATAGGAGACGGTGCCAGTCACATGCAGGAACCAAACGTTAATGATGAATAATATATATCATGCATGTATAACTTGTCTGTGTAAGCAGTGTATAAAAGAACTAACGGGACTGCCCCGAAAGAGCTCCTGAAGGACGTGTACTACGGTGCATTAAGTTTGTTGGAACCTTTCCAGCTTGCTGATAATAAAGAATGATTCATTTAAGTTTGACTTTGAGGCCCTGGTGGTAATTTCCAGAACACATGTATTCAATACAAAAATACATGAAATCTATTGTCTTATGTGAAGGAGATGTGTCGCACTGCATGAGGTAAATGGTGGTCACACCAGATACTGACTACCATTTTATTTTTAAAGGTATCTGTGACCAACAGATGCATATCTGTATTCCCAGTCATGTGACATCCATAGATTAGGGCATAATTCATTTAGAACAGTTTACTGATTTGTTTATATGAACTTTAACTCAGTAAAATCATATAAATTGTTGCATGTTGTGTTTCTATTGTTATTCAGTATAGTAATAATAATATAATAAACTAATTGAATAAATTAATGGGCCTACTACTGTTTTAGATGTTCTGTGTCAGAACATATACAGGTAATATATAATATCTACAGGTAATATATAATATCTACAGGTAATAAATAATATCTACTGGTAATATATAATATCTACAGGTAATATATAATATCTACAGGTAATATATAATATCTACTGGTAATATATAATATATACAGGTAATATATAATATCTACTGGTAATATATAATATATACAGGTAATATATAATATCTACAGGGAATATATTATATCTACTGGTAATATATAATATATACAGGTAATATATAATATCTACTGGTAATATATAATATATACAGGTAATATATAATATATACAGGTAATATATAATATCTACAGGGAATATATTATATCTACTGGTAATATATAATATCTACAGGTAATATATAATATCAAATTACAATAATTCATTAGAATCATTCAGAGCTGCAGGTGAAGGTGTCTTCCTCCACAGAGGAAAAGAAGAGAACACTGACCTGTAGCACCACCTGTCTTCTGACTGACAACCCCAACCCCACCTACATCTGGTACAAGAACGGACAACATCTCCATACTCCCCAACAATACTCCTGTAATACTCTACTGTACTGGCGTTACTCTACAGACAGTTACTCCTGTGCTGTAAAAGACCATGAGGATTTTCTCGCTCCTACAGTGTGTGAGTCTGGACTCTCCTATAATAATCATCTTAAGTATCAATCATTAAGGCCTGTGGACCAATAGTAGAACATGTGGGGAAAAACAGACAAATCTGTAACACTCGTGGAAATTATACAGAATAATAGAAAAGGTAGAAAATGGCTGATGGTATGTTATCTTGTTCTACTGTTTTAGAATAATACTTTTTTTAATAAGGCTGTAACGTAACAAAATGTGGAAAAAATCAAGGGGTCTGAATACTTTCCGAATGCACTGTATGTGTCTATATTTTTTATTCATTTTAAATGAACCAGTCCAATACATCTAAAACACATGAAATCGTCTCATTATCGTTTGAGGAATTGATCAGATACATTTTGTTTCAGGTGTTCATGGTCAGAGCTGTTTGAATGTGACTTACACCAAGAGGAGTATTTGTGCCTTGAAGGGGTCAGCAGTGGACATTACCTGCACGTACAGACATCCCAGCTGGAATAACGTCACAGAAGTATCCTGGTTCAACAAATGGGAGTCTGGAGTTATTACAGATCTAAGCCAGGACCCAGAGTAGGCAGGTCATGTGAAGTACCATCCAACTACAGACAAGGACTCCACCCTGAGAATCACAGGACTGAGAGAGAGTGACTGCTGAATACAAGTTTAGATTTACAACAGGAACCAGAGTATGCAGGTCATGTGAAGTACCATCAGCGTTATAATCATGAGAATAAAACAGAGGGATTTACATTTTTTTATTTAACCTTTATTTAACTATGCAAGTCAATAACGGCCTACCAAAAGGGAAAAGGCCTACCCCGATATATATATATATAAATATACAACAAAGTACACATCATGACAAGAGAGACCTAAGACAACAACATAGCAAGGCAGCAACACACAACAACACAGCATGGTAGCAACACAACATGACAACAACATGGTAGCAACACAACATGACAACAGCATGGTAGCAACACAACATGGTAGCAGCACACAAGACGGTACAAACATTATTGGGCACAGACAAAAGCACAAAGGGCAAGAAAGTAGAGACAACAATACATCTCGTGATGCTTCTCCATGGTTGTTATTCACACTGAACTCAGCAACTACGGCAACAAAGTGTTGACAAACTCTGTCTGTGTGAGCTAATATGTTTGTGCCTAATTTAATATATTTTTGATGTGTGATTGTGTTGCAGTGATACTGGGGCAGGAAGGTTGGAGTGTGACTTACACCACTCAGAGTATCTGTGCCTTGAAGGGGTCAACAGTGGATCTGTCCTGCTCTTACACATATCCCAGAGGTCATACAGTCACAGAGACATCATGGTGCTATAGATAGTCTGGTGTGAAACCTCAGAATGATGATCGTGTGGAGTACTATGGGGACAGAGTGAGTAACTCCACCCTGAGAATCACAGACCTGAGAGAGACTCAGCTAAGTACTGGTTCACATTCAAGACTCAGATCATACAAGGTCATGTCTTTCAAAGTGTGACAAGTGAGAGATATTCTGGCAGTCCTGGAGTCAGGCTGTCTGTCACAGGTACACTATTTTGTAATGCTTTATCAGTTACATTAAAGCCTTTGGAAATCTGTTTTAATTTGACATTATACAGTACATTACAAATGACAGTCTGTATGTAATATGAATGTCTGGTGTCATTTGATTACAATGGTTGTCGTTTGTTTTTAATCACAGGCCCGAAGGCAAATGTTCCAACAACAGTGACAGAGGGACAGAGAATGGCATTGACCTGAAGCACCACCAGTACTCTGACTGACAACCCCAACCCCAGCTACATCTGGTACAAGAACAGGCAACGTCTCACCAAACCAAATACCAAAATAACTACCTGTACCTAGACCCAGTCAGCAGTGAGGATACAGACAGATACTCCTGTGCTGTAAACGGCCATGAGGATCTCCTCTCTCCTGAAAAGACTCTCACTGTCAAGATTTGGCTTTTTGGATGTATATTGTGGCTCCCCCCTTCTCTCTCTCTCTCTCTCCCACGTCAGGTTTTACAACTGTCATAAATACCTGGTAGAAACTGCCATGCAGTATTGAGGGAGAGAGTCTACCAGAGCAAAGAGCTTCTCTTTGTTCAAAACTGCTAATCCCCAAAATGGGAGAACTAAACAATTTCTATTTTTGAGAATGTGGGAATGGTCCGTGGACATTTAAAGAACAATCCTGTCGAAGTTGTTTGACACACAACTATATCTCTTAATGTGTACATTTCCCAGCTGTCAGGTTTACATATAAATATTGTGAAACGTATGTGATTAAACTATTTGTGAAAAGATGTCATGTGATGTTAACCTTCTAAATGAGAGTGGTTTTCATATAAAGATTACAGTTGAAGTCGGAAGTTTACATACACCTTAGCCAAATACATTTAAACTCAGTTTTTCACAATTCATGACATTTAATCCAAGTAAAAATTCCCTGCCTTAGGTCAGTTAGGATCACCACTTTATTTTAAGAATGTGAAATGTCAGAATAATAGTAGAGAGAATTATTTATTTCAGCTTTTATTTCTTTCATCACATTCCCAGTGGGTCAGAAGTTCACATACACTCAATTAGTATTTGGTAGCAATGCCTTTAAATTGTTTAACTTGGGTCAAACTTTTTGGGTAGCCTTCCACAATAAGTTGGGTGAATTTTGGCCCATTCCTCCTGACAGAGCTGGTGTATCTGAGTCAGGTTTGTAGGCCTCCTTGCTCGCACACGCTTTTTCAGTTCTGCCCACAAATTTTCTATAGGATTGAGGTCAGGACTTTGTGATGGCCACTCTAATACCTTGACTTTTTTTCCTTAAGCCATTTTGCCACAACTTTGGAAGTATGCTTGGGGTCATTGTAATTTTAGAAGACCCATTTGCAACCAAGCTTTAACTTCCTGACTGATGTCTTGAGATGTTGCTTCAATATATCCACATCATTTCCTTTCCTCATGATGCCATTCATTTTGTGAAGTGCACCAGTCCCTCCTGCAGCAAAGCACCCCCACAGCATGATGCTGCCACCCCCGTGCTTCATGGTTGGGATGGTGTTCTTCGGCTTGCAAGCCCCCCCCCTTTTTCCTCCAAACATAGCGATGGTCATTATGGCCAAACAGTTCTATTTTTGTTTCATCAGACCAGAGGACATTTCTCCAAAAAGTACGATATTTGTCCCCATGTGCAGTTGTAAACCGTAGTCTGGCTTTTTTATACCAGTTTTGGAGCAGTGGGTTCTTCCTTGCTGAGCGGCCTTCCAGGTTATGTCGATATAGGACTCGTTTTACTGTGGATATAGATACTTTTGTACCTGTTCCCTCCAGCATCTTCACAAGGTCCTTTGCTGTTGTTCTGGGATTGATTTGCACCTTTCGCACCAAAGTACGTTCATCTCTAGGAGACAGAACGTGTCTCCTTCCTGAGCGGTTTGACGGCTGCGTGGTCCCATGGTGTTTATACTTGTGTCCTATTGTTTGTACAAATGAACGTGGTACCTTCACGCGTTTGGAAATTGCTCCCAAGGATGAACCAGACTTATGGAGGTCTACAATTGTTTTTCTGAGGTCTTGGCTGATTTCTTTTGATTTTTCCATGATGTCAAGCAAAGAGGCACTGAGTTTGAAGGTAGGCCTTGAAATACATCCACAGGTACATCTCCAATTGATTCAAATGATGTCAATTAGCCTATCAGAAGCTTCTAAAGCAATGACTTCATTTTCTGGAATTTTCCAAGCTGTTAAAGGCACAGTTAACTTAGTGTATGTAAACTTCTGAACCACTGGAATTGTAATAAGTGAAATAATCTGTAAACAATTGTTGGAAGAATTACTTGTGTCATGCACAAAGTAGATGTCCTAACCAACTTGCCAAAACTATAGTTTGTTAACAAGAAATTTGTGGAGTGGTTGAAAATTGAGTTTTAATGACTCCAACCTAAGTGTATGTTAACTTCCGACTTCAACTGTAACTAGTCAGTGGCCACACCCCCGTGAGGCTAGACATCACATTAGGCGTCATAAAATCGCCCCTTCTTCCACAGAGTATAAAACCCACTTACTACAAAATATACATTAAGTCAGAGAATGCCGGGACGTCATCCACATGTTGAAATGGCTACAACTCAAGGTAACCAGAAAAGCATGGAGCGGTGGCTACATTGCTAAAAATTGTTAAACTCTGAGACTATCGATTCACTACAGAAGGGGCAAATTCTAGACGACATGAATTACTAGTCTGCAGCTAGAAATTACATAAACCTAGAACGAGAATACAGACAACCGCCAAAGCATCTATCTTTGAGAACATTTCCGAATGGTACTCTGAAGTATCCATTGTAACCACCTACAACCACGAAAGACATTGTGACTTCTGGGAAAGTTAACCAGAGACTCTGATGAACTCTTCAGGATGATCTAGTGTTTTCAACGGAGAGACAACAACAACATACAAGCGTAAATATGTACATTGCAATTTCTTTCAGAATGAGCGACCATTCATGTGCAAAGTATTAGCATGTCCATGAGCACAATTATCAACTAACTGTGTGTAATCCATTTTGTCTTTCCCGCTCTTTCTCAGTCCCCACCCCTTTCCTTTGTTACCAAGCCATCATAGCGGCTTCGTTTGCGAAGGACTTTTTCTTTGTATCACGTAGTAACCCAAATACCTACTGTTTGTGTGTTATGTGTAATTATTTAGTTAGTTAGTAAATCAATAATTAAGCCAATTTGTATATCGCTGATTCATGATTTAGGCTAGGGTTCGTGCAGATATTCATGGGTTTGCGATGTTCAGTAATGAGAACTGATGATGTAATAATAATACATTAATGAGAATGACTAATCGATAAGACATGAAAATATCTAAATAGTTATATTCGGGAAATTGACACTCCATAAACACATTTTTTCCATGGTGCTCCGGCTTCCTAGTTAATTAAAGTTTACATGATTAGTTTAATCACGTAATAATAATTACACATAGAGAATTGATTTGATAAAATAAGTCTTCACATTTAATGATAGTCCAGAAACAACACCACTCTCCTAAATAGACTCTCACTGTCACATGTAAGTACAATACATATATAATCTCACTGTCATTTAATTCTAGTATTATACTTTGGTTACACTGTGTGTTCATTTGTATGTCATTCCCAACACTAGATGGCCCAAAGAGAGTGTCAGTATCAGTCAGTCCTTCTGGTAAAATAGTGGAGGGCAGTTCAGTGACTCTGACCTGCAGCAGTGATGCCAACCCACCTGTGGACAAATACACCTGGTACAAGAATGTAACCTCACCAAAATCATCAGGACAGAGTTACAGCATCACTAACATCAGCTCTGAGGACAGTGGAGAATACGACTGTGAGGCTGAGAATACAATCGGAGCCCAGAAATCTACACCTCAATTGATCATTGTAGCCGGTAAGATACTTTTTTATTTAAAGCTATACGATAACATTCATATCATTCTTTATTCTTTAGGGGAACAAGCTTCTGTTAGAATGCATCTGTAGGAATCATAGTGGTGGTTCTGGTTCTCATCTTCTGTCTCTCTGGACTCATGTGGTTCAGGTGAGCATCTTTCTAAGACTTATCTTCCACTTTATCATTTTCATTTGTTATTAACTTGATTGCTATTCAATGATTTATTGATTGATTTGTTCAATCATTTCATTATTTTAAACAGAAAGAAGGCCTCCACATCCACCTATGTCACAAGTGATACAGCAGACGACGGACAGGTGAGTAAAGATCACATAGTATTTTATTAATTAAATCTCAAGCAGCACTACACCCTGGTTACACCTCCACACCTGGTGACATTAATTTACTACATCACTACACCCTGGTTACACCTCCACACCTGGTGACATTAATTTACTACATCACTACACCCTGGTTACACCTCCACACCTGGTGACATTAATTTACTATATCACTACACCCTGGTTACACCTCCACACCTGGTGACATTAATTTACTACATCACTACACCCTGGTTACACCTCCACACCTGGTGACATTAATTTACTATATCACTACACCCTGGTTACACCTCCACACCTGGTGACATTAATTTACTACATCACTACACCCTGGTTACACCTCCACACCTGGTGACATTAATTTACTATATCACTACACCCTGGTTACACCTCCACACCTGGTGACATTAATTTACTACATCACTACACCCTGGTTACACCTCCACACCTGGTGACATTAATTTACTACATCACTACACCCTGGTTACACCTCCACACCTGGTGACATTAATTTACTACATCACTACACCCTGGTTACACCTCCACACCTGGTGACATTAATTTACTACATCACTACACCCTGGTTACACCTCCACACCTGGTGACATTAATTTACTACATCACTACACCCTGGTTACACCTCCACACCTGGTGACATTAATTTACTACATCCCTACACCCTGATGCTGATGTAATTGTGTTTTCTGAAACCTGGCTCAGCAAGTCTTTTCTTGATAAGGATATTTGTATAAATGGTTACATTGTGTATCGCCCTGGTCGAGTTAAGAAGGGTGGGGGTGTGGCTATATATGTAAAGACTAAATTCCTTGTAAGTGTGGCAAAGTCTGAAACTATTTGTAAACAGTTGGAATGTCTTGATTTGAATATTGAAGTTTCAAAGGGTCTCTCTATAACTGTGATTGGCTGTTATAGGTGATGCATTTTCTTCTGTCATGAAGTTGGCCTGTTGGGGGAGGTTTATGACCCCCATAAATAACTTTCCCCTTTTCTCTCTCTCTCTAATCTATAGAGTTGACTCTTGGAAAGCCTTTGTTAACATAGAGAGTCTGGTAACATCAAAAGGTGGGAAACGGAACCATATTTCGGTAATCCAACCAGTTGAAAATATGCGTTGGTACTTTTTAAAAATGTTTACATTTTTAATTTCACCTTTATTTAACCAGGTAGGCAAGTTGAGAACAAGTTCTCATTTACAATTGCGACCTGGCCAAGATAAAGCAAAGCAGTTCGACACATACAACAACACAGAGTTACACATGGAGTAAAACAAACATACAGTCAATAATACAGTAGAAGAATAAGTCTATATACAATGTGAGCAAATGAGGTGAGATAAGGGAGGTAAAGGCAACAAAAAAGGCCATGGTGGCGA
The DNA here is from genome assembly GCF_016432855.1 of Salvelinus namaycush. NCBI lineage: Eukaryota > Metazoa > Chordata > Actinopteri > Salmoniformes > Salmonidae > Salvelinus > Salvelinus namaycush. The sequence continues at coordinate 3,804,136 of NC_052345.1, forward strand.
AGTAAATACAATATAGCAAGTAAAACACTGGAATGGTAGATTTGCAGTGGAAGAATGTGCAAAGTAGAGATAGAAATAATGGGGTGCAAAGGAGCAAAATAAATAAATAAATACAGTAGGGGAAGAGGTAGTTGTTTGGGCTTAATTATAGATGGGCTATGTATAGGTGCAGTAATCTGTGAGCTGCTCTGACAGCTGGTGCTTAAAGCTAGTGAGGGAGATAAGTGTTTCCAGTTTCAGAGATTTTTGTAGTTCGTTCCAGTCATTGGCAGCAGAGAACTGGAAGGAGAGGCGGCCAAAGGAAGAATTGGTTTTGGGGGTGACCAGAGAGATATACCTGCTGGAGCGCGTGCTACGGGTGGGTGCTGCTATGGTGACCAGCGAGCTGAGATAAGGGGAGACTTTACCTAGCAGGGTCTTGTAGATGACCTGGAGCCAGTGGGTTTGGTGACGAGTATGAAGCGAAGGCCAGCCAACGAGAGCGTACAGGTCGCAGTGGTGGGTAGTATATGGGGCTTTGGTGACAAAACGGATGGCACTGTGGTAGACTGCATCCAATTTGTTGAGTAAAGTGTTGGAGGCTATTTTGTAAATGACATCGCCGAAGTCGAGGATTGGTAGGATAGTCAGTTTTACGAGGGTATGTTTGGCAGCATGAGTGAAGGAGGCTTTGTTGCGAAATAGGAAGCCAATTCTAGATTTAATTTTGGATTGGAGATGTTTAATGTGAGTCTGGAAGGAGAGTTTACAGTCTAACCAGACACCTAGGTATTTGTAGTTGTCCACATATTCTAAGTCAGAACCGTCCAGAGTAGTGATGCTGGATGGGCGGGCAGGTGCGGGCAGCGATCGGTTGAAGAGCATGCATTTAGTTTTACTTGCATTTAACTTCTTATGGCTGGGGGCAGTATTGAGTAGCTTGGATGAATAAGATGCCCAGAGGTGCCCAGAGAAAACTGCCTGCTACTCAGTCCCAGAAGCTAAAATATGCATATTATTAGTATATTTGGATAGAAAACACTCTGAAGTTTCGAAAACTGTTTGAATGATGTCTGTGAGTATAACAGAACTCATATGGCAGGCAAAAACCTGAGAAAAAATCCAACCAGGAAGTGGAAAATCTGAGGTTTGTAGTTTTTCATCTCATTGCCTATCGGAGATACAGTGGGATATTGGTCATATTGCACTTCCTAAGGCTTCCACTAGATGTCAACAGTCTTTAGAACCTTGTTTGATGCTTCTACTGTGAAGTGGCGGCGAATGACAGGGGATTGAGTCAGAGGTCTGGCAGAGAGCCACGAGCTGACCATGCGCGTTCACGTGAGAGTTAGCTTGAGTTCCATTGCATTTCTACAGACAAAGGAATTCTCCGGTTGGAACATTATTGAAGATTTATGATAAAAACATCCCAAAGATTGATTCTATACATCGTTTGACATGTTTCTACGGACTGTAACGGAACTTTTTGCGCGTCATGAAATTGCATTTGTGAACTCAAGGCGCGAACAAAAAGGAGGTATTTGGACATAAATGATGAACTTTATCGAACAAATCAAACATTTATTGTGGAACTGGGATTCCTGGGAGTGCATTCTGATGAAGATCATCAAAGGTAAGTGAATATTTATAATGCTATTTCTGACTTCTGTTGACTACACAACATATGTTTGGCTGGTTTTGGTCTCTGAGAGCTGTACTCAGATTATTGCATGGTGTGCTTTTTCAGGAAAGCTTTTTTGAAATCTGACACAGCAGTTTCATTAAGGAGAAGTTTATCTAAAGTTCCATGTATAACACTTGTATTTTCATCAACAGTTATGATGAGTATTTCTGTAAATTGATGTGGCTCTCTGCAAAATCACCGGATGTTTTTGGAACTACTGAACATAACGCGCCAATGTATACAGAGATTTTTTTATATAAATATGAACTTTATCGAACAAAACATACATGTATTGTGTAACATGAAGTCCTATGAGTGTCATCTGATGAAGATCATCAAAGGTTAGTGATTAATTTTATCTCTATTTCTGCTTTTTGTGACTCCTCTCTTTGGCTGGAAAAATGGCTGTGTTTTTCTGTGACTTGGCACTGACCTAACATAATCGTTTGGTATGCTTTCGTTGTAAAGCCTTTTTGAAATCGGACACTGTGGTGGGATTAACAAGAAGTGTATCTTTAAATTATGTAAAATACTTGTATGTTTGAGGAATTTTAATTATGAGATTTCTGTTGTTTGAATTTGGCACCCTGCACTTTCACTGGCTGTTGTCATATCGATCCTGTTAGCGGGATCTCAGCCATAAGAAGTTTTAACACAGTGTCCAAAGAAGGGCCAGAGGTATACAGAATGGTGTCATCTGCGTAGAGGTGGATCAAAGAATCACCAGCAGCAAGAGCGACATCATTGATGTATACAGAGAAGAGAGTCGGCCCGAGAATTGAACCCTGTGGCACCCCCATAGAGAGGTCCGGACAACAGGCCCTCTGATTTGACATACTGAACTCTATCAGAGAAGTAGTTGGTGAAACAGGCGAGGCAATCATTTGAGAAACCAAGGCTGTTTAGTCTGCCAATAAGAATGTTGTGATTGACAGAGTCGAAAGCCTTAGCCAGGTCGATGAATACGGCTGCACAGTAATGTCTCTTATCGATGGCGGTTATGATATCGCTACATCGCCACACCTGGCGACATTAATTTACTACATCACTACACCCTGGTTACATCGCCACACCTGCGAACATTAATTTACTACATCACTACACCCTGGTTACACCTCCACACCTGGTGACATTAATTTACAGCATTTCAGTGCATCACTCATATGGCTTGCTAGCTAGCTAGTGTAGGAACTCCCTAGGTGAGCCATCCTTACTCTTTACTCGACTCAGGCTTAGATATGCTGTCCATGTTCACTTCATGGATCTCCTTTTTTGCCACAGTGGGACTGAAAAAAATACAAAAACATCTAAATAAAGAGAACTGTTACCAATTGTGAGAAGACCGTATTAGCAAAAGGACATTCATATTTACATTGCCCTTGGCTGGAACACGTATGACAGGGAAAAACTCAAGACATATTTCACACAAAAGTAGGAAGGATGCACAATGCATAACATTTTTGGTGATAGCCAAGTTCCTTTCAATAATGTATGACTTGAGGATGAGAGAATCTCAAATAGAGCTTGGTAGAGTTTGGTTTGAGAGCCAAACTGAGAGGCTGTCCTGTTAGGAGAGGTTTTGCTCACCTGCAGACAGGTGTATTGTATTGTCCACCAGCTCAAGGCATTGAGCAGCCCAGCTCGATATTGGCCCCAGCAGCACCGTCTCCTCTGTCTGAGCATTGATCCTGGCACCTGCAGAAAACAGAGACAACAGATGGAGGATTTTTCTGGGAAACCACTTTTAAAGGATTTTCTAATCTATTCCCACTGTTGGCTATTGACCACAGAAATCGTATTTTTATTTTGGGAAATGCAACATCAAATTAATAAACAGACTTTCTAAACGTGGGTCCTTTGTATTAAGAAATCCTGCTATGCCCTCCAACGAACCATCAAACAGGCAAAGCATCAATACAGGACTAAGATCGAATCGTACTACATCGGCTCCAACGCTCGTGGGATATGGCAGGGCTTGCAAACCATTACAGACTACAAAGGGAAGCACAGCAGAGCTGCCCAGTGACACGAGCCTACCAGACAAGCTAAACCAATTCTATGCTTGCTTCGAGGCAAATAACAATGAAACATGCATGAGAGCACCAGCTGTTCCGGGAAGACATAGTGATCGCGCTCTCCGCAGCCGATGTTAGTAAGACCTTTAAACAGGTCAACATTCAGACGGATTACCAGGACGTGTACTGCGAGCACACGTTGACCAACTGGCGAGTGTCTTCACTGATATTTTCAAACTCTCCCTGTTCGAAAATGTAATACCAACATGTTTTAAGCAGACCACCATAGTCCCTGTTCCCAAGAACACTAAGGTAACCTGCCTAAATGACTGCCGACCCGTAGCACTCACGTCTGTAACCATGAAGTGCTTTGAAAGGCTGGTCATGGCTCACATCAACACCCTTATCCCAGAAATCCTAGACCCACTCCAATTAGCATACCGCCCGAACAGATCCACAGATGATGCAATCTCAATTGCACTCCACACTGCCCATTCCCCTGCCCTTTCCCACCTGGACAAAAGACACATCTATGTGAGAATGCTATTCATTGACTACAGCTCAGCGTTCAACAACATAGCGCCCTCAAAGCTCATCAATAAGCTAAGGACCCTGGGACTAAACACCTCCCTCTGCAACTGGATCCTGGACTTCCTAACGGGCCGCCCCCCAAGTGGTAAGGGTAGGTAACAACACATTTGCCACGCTGATCCTCAACACAGGGGCCCCTCAGGGGTGCGTGCTCAGTCCCCTCCTGTACTCCCTGTTCACTCATGACTGCACGGCCAGGCACGACTCCAACACCTCAATTAAGTTTTCTGATGACACAACAGTGGTAGGCCTGATCACCGACAACGATGAGACAGCCTATAGGGAGGAGGTCAGAGACCTGGCCATGTGGTGCCAGGACAACAACCTCTCCCTCTCCCTCATCAAGACAAAGGAGATAATTGTGGACTACAGGAAAAAGAGGACCGAGCACGCCCCATTCTCATCGATGGGGCTGTAGTGGAGCATGTTGAGAGCTCCACATGTCCACATCACCAACAAACTAACATGGTCCAAGCACACCAAGACAGCCATGAAGAGGGCACGACAAAACCTATTCCCCCTCAAGAGACTGAAAAGATTTGGCATGGGTCCTCAGATCCTCAAAAGGTTCTACAGCTGCACCATCGAGAGCATCCTGACTGGTTGCATCACTGCCTGGAATGGCAACTGCTCGGCCTCCGACCAAAAGTCACTGCAGAAAGTAGTGCGTACGGCCCAGTACATAACTGGGGCCAAGCTTCCTGCCATCCAGGACCTCTATACCAGGCGGTGTCAGAGGAAGGAACTATAAATTGTCAAAGACTCCAGCCACCCCAGTCATAGATGTTTCTCTTTACCGGAGCGCCAAGTCTAGGTCCAAGAGGCTTCTAAACAGCTTCAAATGGCTACCCAGAATATTTGCATTGCCCCCTCCCCCTTTTACACAGCTGCTACTCTCTGTTATTAGCTATGCAAAGCCACTTTAATAACTCTACCTACATGTACATATTACCTCAATTACCTCGACCAACCGGTGCCCCCGCACATTGACTCTGTACCGGTACCCCCTGTATATAGTCTCGCTAGTGTTATTTTTTTCTTCTGCTCTTTAATTACTTGTTACTTTTATTTCTTATTCATGTTTTTTTAACTGCATTGTTGGTTAGGGGCTTGTAAGTAAGCATTTCACTGTAAGGTCTACTATTCGGCACACTAATAAAATTGGATTTGATTTGATCAGGGCGCCGAAGACATGTCGATTGCGACAGCCCTCCGCGCCTCTCTGAATGCATTCAAATCAAATGTATTTATATAGCCCTTCTTACATCAGCTGATATATCAAATGATTATTATTATAATTAATAATAATCACAGTAGTTGTCGAGGGTGCAACAAGTCAGCACCTCAGGAGTAAATGTCAGTTGGCTTTTCATAGCCGATCATTGTATATTATGAGTACAGCGACTGCAATTAGAAGACATCATGTTAATGTTACTACTTAGCTTCGGCTGTTGGAGGTCCTGACGAACCATGTCCAGATAAAACGTCCGGAGTGAAAAAGTTGATTGAAAAAAAGTTGAGTGAGGGAAAAACAAAAAATATAAATGGTAATTAAAAAGTATAAACCGTAAAGTTACCAGGTAGCAAAGTAAGGTTGGCAACAAAACACAGAGCAGCAGCACGTAAACAAGTCTGCAAGTTGTGACCGGAAATGACAGTTGTACAACTGACTAGGTATCCCTTTCACAGACCACTGTAGTTCTCAGTCAACTGATTCCAAAACTCACCTGTCCATTCTCTACTGTGTCTCTTCTGTCTCTTGTGTCAGAGGTGGATATGGAGGCCTTCTTCCTGTTTTGTAAATGAAAGAATGAATGAACAGATGAATGGAAGAATCAATCAATAAAAATGTGTCAAGATCAATGATAAAAAACAGAATGTGAATAAGGGTAAATTCATCTCACTCACCTGAACCACATGAACCCAACGAGACAGAAAATGAGAATCAGAACAACAACTAGGATTCCTACAACTGCATTCTTCAAAGACTTTGGTTCCCCAACGAACATAACAGGAGAACAGAGATTCTCGTAGCCTTTAACAGCACAGGAGTAGCTGACTGCGTCCTCACTGCTGACTTGGTCTAGGTAGAGGTAGTTATCTTGGGTGTTTGGGTTGGTGAGAAGTATGATAGAAAAATTACATATTTACCTTATTTGTTTGATATTAATAGTTAACAATATATACCTAACAATAGTAAGACATTTCTGTCCTATTAATGATGTGTTTTTTATGGTCTCCACTCTAGCTTCCTGCAGCTAGTCGAGGACATGGGTTTTACTAGAGATAGCTTGAAGCTGACAATTGATTGATGTCTTAGTGATAAAAAAACAAACATTCCATTCTATCATTAGTGGTGCATGTGAGACATATGTCTCCGGTCTAACTGAGCCTGCATTCTATACATGAGATTGTGTCTGTGACTCGAGATAGAGATAGCCTGAAGGAATAGAACAAACATCTCATTGTTTGTTCTCATCCTTGCATCTGGGAAACTAAGCCGGGGAGGAGTCGAACTAGCCCGACTAAGAATTTTTAAGTCCTGTATAACATCTGTTTTCTCATTATCAGTTGGGTTACTCGGTCCAACACTCAAGGGTGTTGGGTCGACAGCCTCATTATTGCAATGATTAATCGATATTGAATAAAGATGATTGTTTGAAAAAATGACAAAGTCTCTCACTTGATTAGAATATTCCACAGCAGAAGTTGTCCGTTCTTGTACCAGATGTAGGTGGGGTTGGGGTTGTCAGTCAGAAGACAGGTGGTGCTACAGTTCAGTGTTCTCTTCTTTTCCTCTGTGGAGGAAGACACCTTCACCTGCAGGTCTGAATGATTCTAATGAATTAATATAATTTGTTATAATACTGTTGAAGTCGGAAGTTTACATACACCTTAGCCAAATACATTTAAACTCAGTTTTTCAGAATTCCTGACAATTAATCCTAGTAAAAACTCCCTGTCTTAGGTCAGTTAGGATCACCACTATTTTAAGAATGTGAAATGTCAGAATAATAGTCGAGAATTATTTATTTCAGCTTTTATTTCTTTCATCACATTTCCAGAGGGTCAGAAGTTAACATACACTCAATTAGTATTTGGTAGCATTGCCTTTACATTGTTTAACTTGGGTCAAACGTTTCGGGTAGCCTTCCACAACCTTCCCACAATAAGTTGGGTGAATTTTGGCCCATTCCTCCTGACAGAGCTGGTGTATCTGAGTCAGGTTTGTAGGCCTCCTTGTACGCACATGCTTTTTCAGTTCTGCCCACAAATGTTCTATAGGATTGAAGTCAGGGCCTCTCCAATACCTTGACTTTATTGTCCTCAAGCCATTTTGTCACAACTTTGGAAGTATGCTTGGGGTCATTGTCCATTTGGAAGACCCATTTGCGACCAAGCTTTAACTTCCTGATTGATGTCTTGAGATGTTGCTTCAATATATCCACATAATTTGCCACATCATGATGCCATCTATTTTGTGAAGTGCACCAGTCCCTCCTGCAGCAAAGCACCCCCACAACATGATGCCACCCTCGTGCTTCATGGTTGGGATGGTGTTCTTCGGCTTGCAAGCCCCCCCCCTTTTTACTCCAAACATAACGATGGTCATTATGGCCAAACAGTTCTATTTTTGTTTCATAAGACTAGAGGACATTTCTCCAAAAAGTACGATCTTTGTCCCCATGTGCAGTTGCAAACCGTAGTCTGGCTTTTTTATGCGGTTTTGGAGCAGTGACTTCTTCCTTGCTGAGCGGTCTTTCAGGTTTTGTCGATATAGGACTCGTTTTACTGTGGAAATAGATACTTTTGTACCTGTTTCCTCCAGCATCTTCACAAGATCCTTTGCTGTTGTTCTGGGATTGATTTGCACTTTTCGCACCAAAGAACGTTCATCTCTAGGAGCCAGAACGCGTCTCCTTCCTGAGCGGTATGACGGCTGCATGGTCCCATGGTGTTTATACTTGCATACTATTGATTGTACAGATGAATGTGGTACCTTCAGGCATTTGGAAATTGCTCTCAAGGATGAACCAGACTTGTGGAGGTCTACAATTTATTTCTCTGAGGTCTTGGCTGATTTCTTTTGATTTCCCATGATGTCAAGCAAAGAGGCACTGAGTTTGATGGTAGGCCTTGAAAATACATCCACAGGTACACCTCCAATTGACTTAGCCTAATTTACATAATTTATCAGAAGCTTCTAAAGCCATAACATAATTTTCTGGAATTTCCCAAGCTGTTTAAAGGCACAGTCAACTTAGTGTATGTAAACTTCTGACCCACTGGATTTGTGATACAGTAAGTTATAAGTCAAATAATCTGTATGTAAACAATTGTTGGAAAAATGACTTGTGTCATGCACAAAGTAGATGTCCTAACCGACTTGCCTAAACTATAGTTTGGTAACAAGAAATTTGTGGAGTGGTTTAAAAATTAGTTTTAATCACTCCAACCTAAGTGTATGTAAACTTCCGACTTCAACAGTATATTGTGACAGTCAGTTGTTCCATGGAAGCTGTACCCCATTCTGCATTCTGTGTTTTAAATCTGAACTTGTATTCAGTTGAATCTCTCAGGTCTGTGATTCTCAGGGTGCAGTCTTTCTCTTTAGTCCCAAAGTACTCAGCACGACCGGCATACTCTGGCACCGAGCTCAGGATTTTAGGCACCTCGTTACATTTCTCTTGTTTAAAACCTCTTAGCGCACGGATCCCGCTAGCGGGATCAAATTCGACAACATCCGGTGAAATTGCAGAGCGCCAAATTCAAAATAAAAAAATCGGAATATTAAACATTCATGAAAATACAAGTGTCTTACATGGTTCAAAAGCTTAGAATCTTGGTAATCGAACTGCGTTGTCAGATTTCAAAAAGGCTTTACGGCAAAAGCATAGCATTCGATTGTCTGAGGACAGCGCCTCACATTAGCATATTTTCCAAACCAGCACAGGCATCACAAAATATCAAATAAAGATAAATAAAATCACTTACTTTTGAAGATCTTCCTCTGTTTGCAATCCCAAGGGTCCCAGCTACACAATAAATTGTGTTTTTTTTTCGATAAAGTCCTTCTTTATATCCCAAAAACGCCGTTTAGTTGGCGCCATTGAATTCAATAACCCAACATGCCGACAAAGGATTCCAAAATGTTACCAGAAAAGTTCGTACAAACAAGTCAAACTATGTTTTTTAACCATCCTCAGGTTGTCTAATATATAAATAAACAATAATATTTCGGACGGAGATTACTATGTTCAATAGGAAAGGAAAAGAGCGAAGACCGCGCCCACGTTCGCGCATGCAAAAAGACAACTTTTGCATTGGCGCTCACTTTGGAAAGACTACAAATACTTCTTCATTTTTCAGAAATACAAGCCTAAAACCTTGTATAAAGACTGTTGACATCTAGTGGAAGCCATAGGAACTGCAATCTGGGAGGCGGAAATTATATCTTTCAATAGCATTGCATTGGAAGTCATTCGGGGCCTAAAGAAAAAAATTCTGGATGGATTTTCCTCGGGTTTTCACCTGCTATATCAGTTCTGTTATACTCACAGACATTATTTTAACAGTTTTAGAGACTTCAGAGTGTTTTCTATCCAATTATATGCATATCCTAGCTTCTGGGCCTGAGTAACAGGCAGTTTACTTTGGGCACGTCAGACAGGCGGAAATTCAGGAAACTAGACCGTGCAGTGAGAGGTTTTAAACCAGTTTGGTTCTGAGACTACATGATAACTTGGATGTTGATATGTGCAGGGCAGTTCCACTGTTAAGCCCTTCACAGCACAGATACTCTGATGGGTGTAAGTCATGTTGAAACAGTTCTGACCCAGAACTGTTGCACTCAACAAAAATATTAATACAACATGCAACAATTTATATGATTTTACTGAGTTAAATGTTCATATAAAGAAATCAGTCAATTGAAATAAATGAATTAGGCACTAATCTATAGATGTCACATAACTGGGAATACTGATATGCATCTGTTGGTCACAGATACCTTAAAAAAAAGGTACTCAGTATCTGGTGTGACCACCACTTGCAGTGCAACACATCTCCTTCACATAATACAATAGATTGAATGTATTTCTGTATTGAATACATGTTTTCTGAAAATTACCAGCAGGGCCTCAAAGTCAAACTTAAATGAATCATTCTTTATTATCAGCAAGCTGGAGAGGATCCAACAAACTTAATGCACCACAGTACACGTCGGTCAGGAGCTCTTTCGGGGCAGTCCCGTTAGTTCTCTTATATACTGCTTACACAGACAAGTTATATTTGCATGATTTACATTTTTCATAATTAATTCATCATTAACGATTGGTTAATGCATGTGACTGGCACCGTCTCCTATCTTAAATTATAGAACATGTTCTGGGCCTTCTGACAAAAGGTCTGAGGGGGTAATGACCCCCCTCACATCTCTACCCAGCACCAACAGGAACCAATGACTGTATGAGGAAAGATGTACAATTCAAGGCTCTCTCTTCAGACAACATTTCTCTCACACATTAATATGAACCTACTATTTTTGAAACATCATTCTACATTATTTAATGGATTACAGGAGTTACTGAAATAAGATACAGCTCTGAACACCCCACTCCACACACACCACTCCAAGACAATTGATACATATGGATCCAGAGCTGCATATTATCTACACAGGTTACCATGGTAATCAAACTTAGTAAACTGTTAGAGAATGGGAGATGGATGACTCTTTGTTTTCTATTGAAACTATATTGAGGGATCTGGAACCGGTGCCGGAGAGGAGGGAGATAAAAGAAAACATGTTTGTGCTTCCTTGTGTTTTTTCAGTGACCCTGAATGAGCAAAGCTCTTTCCACATAGACAGGAGTAAGGTTTCTCTCCCGTGTGGATTCGCTGGTGTGTAGTCAAGGTGAAATCTAGAGCAAAACTCTTCCCACACTGATCACAGCTATAAGGCTTCTCTCCTGTGTGTATGCGTTGGTGTTTAGTCAGGTCTCCTGTTCGACTGAAGCTCTTCCCACAATGATCACAGCTATAAGGCTTCTCTCCTGTGTGTATGCGTTGGTGTATAGTCAGGTCTCCTGTTCGACTGAAGCTCTTCCCACAATGATCACAGCTATAAGGCTTCTCTCCTGTGTGTATGTGTTGGTGTTTAGTCAGGGATCCTGATTGATTGAAGCTCTTGCCACAATGCTCACAGCTATAAGGTTTCTCTCCTGTGTGTATGCGTTGGTGTGTAATCAGGTGTCCTGATCGATTGAAGCTCTTCCCACACTGATCACAACTATAAGGCTTCTCTCCTGTGTGTATGCGTTGGTGTGTAATCAGGTGTCCTGATCGATTGAAGCTCTTCCCACACTGATCACAACTATAAGGCTTCTCTCCTGTGTGTATGCGTTGGTGTGTAATCAGGTGTCCTGATCGATTGAAGCTCTTCCCACACTGATCACAACTATAAGGTTTCTCTCCTGTGTGTATGCGTTGGTGTGTAATCAGGTGTCCTGATCGATTGAAGCTCTTCCCACACTGATCACAACTATAAGGCTTCTCTCCTGTGTGTATGCGTTGGTGTGTAATCAGGTCTCCCGATCGACTGAAGCTCTTCCTACACTGATCACAGCTATAAGGCTTCTCTCCTGTGTGTATGCGCTGGTGTGTAGTCAGTGATCCTGAATAATTGAAGCTCTTCCCACACTGATCACAGGTATAAAGCTTCTCTCCTGTGTGTATGCGTTGGTGTGTAGTTAGATGTACTAATTGATTGAAGCCCTTCCCACACTGATCACAACTATAAGGCTTCTCTCCTGTGTGTATGCGTTGGTGTGTAGTTAGATGTACTAATTGATTGAAGCCCTTCCCACACTGATCACAACTATAAGGCTTCTCTCCTGTGTGTATGCGTTGGTGTGTAATCAGGTGTCCTGATCCATTGAAGCTCTTCCCACACTGATCACAACTATAAGGCTTCTCTCCTGTGTGTATGCGTTGGTGTGTAATCAGGTCTCCTGATCGACTGAAGCTCTTCCCACACTGATCACAGCTATAAGGCTTCTCTCCTGTGTGTATGCGTTGGTGTGTGGTCAGGGCTCCTGAATGATTGAAGCTCTTCCCACACTGATCACAGCTATAAGGCTTCTCTCCTGTGTGCATGCGTTGGTGTATAATCAGGTGTCCTGAATGATTGAAGCTCTTCCCACACTGATTACAGCTATAAGGCTTCTCTCCTGTGTGTATGCGTTGGTGTAAAATCAGGGATCCTGATTGATTGAAGCTCTTCCCACACTGATCACAGCCATAAGGCTTCTCTCCTGTGTGTATGCGTTTGTGTGTGGTCAGGGCTCCTGAATGACTGAAGCTCTTCCCACACTGATCACAGCTATAAGGCTTCTCTCCAGTGTGTATGCGCTGGTGTGTAGTCAGGGCTCCTGATTTATTGAAGCTCTTCCCACACTGATCACAGCTATAAGATTTCTCTCCTTTGTATTCGAGCTGGTGTGTAGTCAGGTCTCCTGATTGATTGAAGTATTTCCCACAATCAAAGCAGGGGTAAGGCCTCTCCCCTGTATGAATTCTCTGATGAGATTTGAAGGTTTTAGATGCAACGAAACTCTTCCCAAACTGAGAGCAGTGGTACGATTTCTCTCCGGTGTGAATCCGTTCATGAATTATCAAATCCTTCTGTTTAGCAAAACTCTTCCCACAGTCAGAGCAGGTGTGGTGAGATTTCTTCCCTATACCTCTATACTGGTGTTTCTTGAGGTGTTCTGATCTGGAGAGACTCTTCTCTTTCTTGTCAGCGTCATGATGTTGTTGAGGCTCCCCAGATGATAAGCCCCTCCCTCTAAGAGAGCAACGATTAGGGATGTCCCCTGTGAAACAAAGATATTGAATAATTAAGTTTTGTAAAATATGGGTCCATAAACAGATGGGGCGTTACATGAAATGAATGCCTTTTGCGTTCCTTAGATATTTTCCAGTAATAATTGTGCACCAAAATTCAATTTTAAATCTCTGTTATATTAAATAAAGTGCCCTTTAATACAGGACACATGGAACATTCAATTCATCAGAATTGTAATATGAATAAACACTTGCTAAAGTGACATTTCAGCATTTTGAGTACGGTTACAAGCGCAGAATAATATGATTATTGTGAATAGTCAATTAGTATAGGAGTTTGATTTAAACGTCGACAAGCTTGGAAAGAAGAACAATTTCCCTAATAAACCTGTTTACATGGACACATCTGAAATCAGGCTACCTGATGGGACTTTGATAAATGAAAAATTGGCTATTAAAATATACTTTCTACAACAACATCCATGTAAAAAAAAAAAAAAAAAAGCATATTTGAATACGAGTTTGGACAAATAAAGTTTGTATGTGAAACTATTTCTAAGCTGCATACTTTCAGTTTTTCCTGAACTCACTGCACTCTGTCAAAAGAAGTTAGCTGGCGCTGCTTGTGTTAGAACATGCAGATGAAATACACCTCTATAACTCTGATTAAAGTGTTTCATGTCCTAATTATTCTAAAGATTGATAAGACAACCAGGTGTTTTTAAAGGCGTATGCTTCCTTCTGTTATGACCTTACACCAATTAAGATCAGCAGAGTAAGGTGTTTACATGACTAATGCCAAACTCAGCCTACTGCCATATGGCAAAACATGTATTTTATTAAGTTGAACACGTGCTCTTTATGACATGACAGAATGTTGAAATGATGTGAAATCAAACTTTTTTTTAACCAAGTTACACTTCTTAAAATTGGGTGTAACGACCAGATATTTTCATCAATATATAACTCATCAATTAATTGTTACAGAAGCGGACTGTAGTCTAATCCACACGCCATGGTTCTTACTTAATGAAATCACATCTCCATGATCCTCTTCTCCTCTCTCAGTTCCACTCTGCTCCGGTGTTTTCCTGCAGTCAACCAGAACCAGCAGTAAAGTACGGAGAGGCGGTTGACCTGGGGACTCCTGGAGGTTGGTGGGGGACGGGCTGGATTTGTCCTGTTGGAAGTATTCAACATAGATTAACATTAAACCAAATATTGTATTAATTCAGTCTAAACCTCTGAGTTGGGTGCATCCCTCGAATATCTCCTTTTTCCTTTAATGTTGAATCGTTCACTACAACCCACAAATCTAAGAGCATTGGGTTGGTGGAGGCATGAGCTAGTTTGCACCATATATCTCATACCAGTAATTTCCCTTCAAACAGTGAGGAAGAGGTGAAGCGAGAGAGATAACTGGGCCCAAAATCTGTCTTCTGCCTTATTTGATCGAATATACATTTCGTAAAGATTAGGTTATTAGGAGTGTATTGGTAAAAGTAGGCCACTTTTCAGGGAAGTCAGGAACCAATATAAACAGTCAGTTAGGAAAGCAAAGGCTAGCTTTTTCAAACAGAAATTTGCATCCTGCAGCACTAACTCCAAAAGTCCATGGAGAATAAGAGCACCTCCTCTCAGCTTCCCACTGCACTGAGGCTTGGAAACACTGTCACCACCGATAAATCCACGATAATCGAGAATTTCAATAAGCATTTCTCTACGGCTGGCCACGCTTTCCACCTGGCTACCCCAACCCCGGCCAACAGCTCTGCACCCCCTGCAGCTTCTGGCCCCCCTCTCAGATAGAGTTCAGTGTGTCAAATCGGAGGGCCTGTTGTCTCGTGCCGACTCTTTTCTCTGTATATATCAATGTCGCTCTTGCTGCGGGTGATTCCCTGATCCACCTCTACGCAGACGACACCATTCTGTATATATCTGGCCCTCCCTTGGAAACGGTGTTAACTAACCTCCAAACGAGCTTCAATGCCATATAACACTCCTTCCGTGGCCTCCAACTGCTTTTAAATGCTAGTAAAGCTAAATTCATGCTCTTCAACCGATCGCTGCCCGCACCTGCCCGCCTAGCATCACTACTCTGGACGGTTTTGACTTAGAATATGTGGACAACTATAAATACCTAGGTGTCTGGCTAGACTGTAAACTCTCCGTCCAGACTCACATTAAGCATCTCCAATCCAAAGTTAAATCTAGAATCGGCTACCTATTTCGCAACAAAGCCTACTTCACTCATGCTGCCAAACATACCCTCGTAAAACTGACTATCCTGCCGATCCTTGACTTTGGCGATGTCATTTACAACATAGCCTCCAACACGCTACTCAGCAAATTGGATGCAGTCTATCACAGTGCCATCCGTTTTGTCATCAAAGCACCATATACTACCCACCATTGCGACCTGCATGCTCTCATTGGCTGGTCCTCGCTACATATTTGTCGCCAAACCCACTGGCTCCAGGTCATCTACAAGTCTCTGCTAGGTAAAGCCCCGCCTTATCTCAGGTCACTGGTCACCATAGCAGCACCCACCTGTAGCACGCGCTCCTGCAGGTATATTTCACTGGTCATCCCCAAAGCCAACACCTCCTTTGGCCGCCTTTCCTTCCAGTTCTCTGCTGCCAATGACTGGAACGAATTGCAAAAATCACTGAAGTTGAAGACTTATATCTCCCTCACTAACTTCAAACATTGGCTGTCAGAGCAGCTTACCGATCACTGCAGCTGTACACAGCCAATCTGTAAATAGCCCTTCCAACCAAATACCTACCTCATCCCCATATTTGTTTTTTTTCTGCTCTTTTGCACACCAGTATTTATTCCAGTATTTATAATTGCACATCCTCAACTGCACATCTATCACTCCAGTGTTAATGGCTAAATTGTAATTACTTCGCCACTATGGCCTATTTATTGCCTTACCTCCTTACTTCATCTGCACACACTGTATACATATTTTCTATTGTGTTATTTACTGTACTTTGTTTATCCCATGTGTAACTCTGTGTTGTTGTTTTTGTCGCATTGCTTTGCTTTATCTTGGCCAGGTCGCAGTTGTAAATGACAACTTGTTCTCAACTGGCCTGCCTGGACGTCACTAGTTACCACAAACAAAGCCATAAACCACGCACATTTCTAGCATTGATCTTATTAAAATGTGATTTTAACCCTAACAACACTTCTGACTTTTTGCCCGAACCTTGAATAAATGAAAATGCGATATAGACCTTTGTGGCTGTGGAAACACCCATGTCTGCCCTCTCATTGGCTATAATGGTCCCACCTGATCTTGCCTCTTTACCGATTGCCTTCCATTTAAGAAAACCTTTATTTTCTTTGTTAGAACGGCCACTTGAGTATCTGGTCAAATAATGGATAATGTGTTCGAAAGGAATGTGAACACTTTGGGAGGAAGGAGAGATAATTAGTTCATAATCACAGATTCCTAAACATGATATAGTAGTAGGCTACTTTGACGAAGGAAAAAAATCACAACAAGTTTTACCGTGATGTATTTTTTGTTGAGCCGTTTAAACCGAGCACAGGAAGTGGAGGATCAAAGATTATGAAAACTAGGCCTAGACATTTTGTACAAACCAGCAGACTTATACTGTTAAAGCCAGACTTACCCGATCCATTGTGGAAGCTATTGTTTCTTTGTATGGAATGAAATATTGTTGGGTACAGTACAGTTAGACTACTTTGTTGTAGTGTTCAGATAATGACTAGGGACTTGCGGAGAGAAAATTCGAATCCCAAGGCTGCAACTGATGCGCCCCTAGACCAGAGCAATCAAACATGTACTTCAATATCAAAACGGAATTAAGTTCAAACAAATAAACGTCTCATGTAGCCTAATATTACTTCCGAAAGTTCCTGGATAACATTTTACGTGATCTATACAATTCGATTAAAGTCAAGAAAACGTTCAACACCGCATTTCGCTAAGAATCCTGTAGTCTGCTATTGTCTACCCTTGCCTGGCAGTAACTTGGAACACATGCGCAAAGAGGGAGTATCTGAATGGGCATTTTTTTTTTTAAATTGTATCTTTTATTAACAACAAATCAATACAGGAAGTACATATGGGAACACAAGTTTATATAAATAATATACAACGGACAATTGGGCTAGGAAGTACAATATCACATTACACAAGGACCTTAAGGGACATACATACACTTATTATTCTAACAGCTTTTTTGTTAGTAGAGTATTTAATTGTCTTAAAGTACAGTTCAATTTATTTTTGTAAGGTAAGAAAACATGGTGTTTTGTTTGTAAATTTACATTTGTGAATATGAAATTTGGCCAAAAGAATAATGAAATTAATTACATAAAAGTGTTTCAGGTTATTTCTATCGTAGGTAAAGAATCCAAGCAGTACATCTCTCCACAATAGTGTAAGATCTTCATAAATGTGTTCAATTATAAATCTACTGATGTCTTGCCACAGTTTTCTTACATGAATACAATGCCAAAAAAGATGCAACACTGTTTCTGGGTGGTCATTACAAAAAGGAGCAATTCAAGTTGATGTTTTCCTTAAACTTCTTCATATAGTGGTTAGCAGGATAA
This sequence comes from Salvelinus namaycush, assembly GCF_016432855.1. Lineage (NCBI taxonomy): Eukaryota > Metazoa > Chordata > Actinopteri > Salmoniformes > Salmonidae > Salvelinus > Salvelinus namaycush. The sequence continues at coordinate 3,821,848 of NC_052345.1, forward strand.
TATTTATTAATAATTTAAAAGGAAACTTCCTTAGTTTTGTTAACAAGTAGGTATATGTGTGGCAACATCCAAACTTTTTCTCAACAGATATTATCAATAAATCCGTTCCAATAATGCATGACATAAGGTATATGATACAACATCCTGCTGAAACAAGGTTCGTATCGCTCTGTTGTTGAATGGACCAAAAAAGAAACAAATCTTTCCTACTGACGAGTCAACAGGGTTAATGGAAGGTAGGTTCTGAGGCCAGGTCTTGACACGTTCCTGAATAACAAAGCAACACCTGAGGGAATGGCATCTAAAACAATTGCAAAATCTTTAGGTGTTACAGGGACCTTGTAAAGTGATAAGAATTCCTTATCTGAATAGGCCTCTCGTGAGGGGGTGTCTGAGAATTACTACTTCTGGTCTTTCGCTGCTGCTATAATGGCAGCTGCTGTACACTACTAGCACAGATAGGACAAAGAGCTGTTTATGCAAGTCTTTGCAATGGGTGCATCAAACCTATTTCACAAGTAATTCTCCTGTCAAAAATAAACTTAAGTCCAGTGGTGGAAAAAGAACCCAATTGTCATACTTGAGTCAAAGTAAAGATACCATAATAGAAAATGACAAGTAAAAGTGAAAGTCACCCAGTAAAATTCTACTTGAGTAAAAGTCTAAAAGTAGTTGGTTTCTAATATACTTATCTATCAAAATAAATGTAATTGCTCAAATATACTTAAGTATTAAAAGTAAAAGTATGAATAATTAAAATGTCCTTATACTAAGCAAACCAGACGGCACAATTTTCTTGTTTTTAAAAATGTACGGATAGGCAGGGGCACACTCCAACACTCAGAAATAATTTACAAACAAAACATTTGTGTTTAGTGAGTCTGCCAGATCAGAGGAAGTAGGGATGACCGGGGATGTTCTCTTGATAAGTGTGTGAATTGAACCATTTTCTGTACTGCTAAGTATTGAAAATGTAATGAGTACTTTTGTGTGACAGGGAAAATGTATGGAGTAAAAAGTATATCATTTTCTTTAGGAATGTAGTGAAGTAAAAGTAAAAGTTGTAAATATATAAATACTAAAGTAAAGTACGGATTCCCCCCAAAAACTACTTAAGTAACACTTTAAAGTATTTTTACTTAAGTACTTTACACCACTGCGTAAGTCTTTCTTCTAAACTACAGACAAATATACTGTATTTATAACTAACTCCCTTCTGTCTATGTATATAACTTGTATACAATAAAATAAATAACAATAAACATAACGCTTTATAGCTACAATAAAGCTAACGTTAGCTAGCTAATGACAAGCTCATCTCTGCTGCCTGAATGGTTTCAAGTTTCTCTCGTCTGGGTTTTTTGCTGTTAGCTAACACATGGACAAGCAGTAGCCTACTGCAGTAGTCAGGCTACACCAATTACCAACATTTTATTTTTACACTGCACAAATCATTGAGAACAGTCAGCACTCGAATGCTAGCTAACAAAAGTTAGTTGATTGTAACATTGACACTATCTGTGTGCTGACTACAGGTTTAACTAACGTTAGTTGATTGTAACATTGACACTGTGTGCTGACTACAGGTTTAACTAACGTTAGTTGATTGTAACATTGACACTGTGTGCTGACTACAAGTTTAACTAACGTTAGCTGATTGTAACATTGACACTGTGTGCTGACTACAAGTTTAACTAACGTTAGCTGATTGTAACATTGACACTGTGTGTGGACCACAGGTTTGGAGGCCCCTCTAAAGATGAACCCTCAATCCTAAAACATGGTACATGATTAAACATTAAGGCGCAATAAGTTGTGTTATCATGAATATATATACTCAGCTGGAGGAGAGAACATGATACATGAAAAATATTATTTTTCTTTCTCAACTTTCAGTCAATTTCTCTCTCTTTCTCCTTCTCTATGATCTGTCGTTCCACCCTCCTGCATCTGTCTGTGTCTTCTCTCCCTGCCCCGTACAGTCTGTGATGTCATGAAGGACTCTCTTGTCCATGATCATCTATTCTCCGTGGCCCCTCCACGAGCTGCACCTGTCCGCCCTGGACCGTCGCCTAGCGACCGTGCTCAGAACCTTGAGCCGTTGCCAGGAGCAACAGTGTAGCCGCCATGGAGGAGGCGAGGAGGATGTCACTCATTATAAGACCTTGGTTACACCTGTGACACATGCAGGGTAGTCTCTTAGAAAAAAGGATTCCAAATGGGTTCTTCAGCTGTCCACATAGGAGAACCCTTTTGGGTTCCAGTTGTGTTGTGACAAGGTAGGGGTGGTATACAGAACATAGCCCAATTTGGTAAAAGACCCAAGTCCATATTATGGAAAGAACAGCTCAAATAAGCAAAGAGAAACAACAGTCCATCATTACTTTAAGTCATGAAGGTCAGTCAATACGGAAAATGTCAAGAACTTTGAGTTTCTTCAAGTGCAGTCGCAAAAACCATCAAGCGCTATGATGAAACTGGCTCTCATGAGGACCCCCACAGGAAAGGAAGACCCAGAGTTACATGAAGAGGGTAAGTTCATTAGAGTTAACTGCACCTCAGATTGCAGCCCAAATACATGCTTCACAGGGTTCAACTAACAGACATCTCTCAACATCAACTGTTCAGAGGAATCAGGCATTCATGGTCGAATTGCTGCAAAGAAACCACTACTAAAGGACACCAATAATAAGAAGAGACTTGCTTGGGCCAAGAAACACGAGCAATGGACATTAGATGGGTGGAAATCTGTCCTTTGGTCTGATGAGTCCACATTTGAGATGGTTACAAACGCCGTGTCTTTGTGAGACACAGAGTTGGTGAACAGATGATCTCCCCATGTGTGGTTCCCAGCATGAAGCATGGAGGAGGAGGTGTGGGGGTGCTTTGTGGTGACATTGTTGGTTTTTTATTTAGAATTCAAGGTACACTTAACCAGCATGGCTACCACAGCATTCTACAGCGATACGCCAGCCCAGCTGGTTTGCGCTTAGTGGGACTATCATTTGTTTTTCAACAGGACAATGACCTAAAACACACCTCCAGGCTGTATCAGGACTATTTGACCAATAACAAGAGTGATGGAGTGCTGCATCAAAATGACGTGATGACACCGGAGGGGATGGCTGCCGTCTTACCGGCTCTTAACCAACCATGCTATTTTGTAGTTTTTTTCGCGTTGTTCCTCACTTGTTTTGTACATAATGTTGCTGCTACCGTCTCTTTTGACCGAAAAGAGCTTCTGGACATCAGAACTGCGATTACTCACCTCAGATTAGACAAAGAGTTTTTCTTCAATTATCTTGTTGTTCTGGATGCTGTTGGTTTTGCTTCATAAATCTCCGGTTAATACCCAGTCCTGCTCTCCTGCGCCTGACTTCTCTGCCGCCAATTACGCACCCCGCTACTGAAAATCCACCCCACCTTCCATGTGTCCTTAATTAAACCAGTCTGCTCCAGTCCTCTGTCCCCTCCTGCAGCAGCTCCTCCACCCCCTCGGCTTATCGACAACCATCCTGCCTATACCGTCCGGCGGCTTTTGGATGTGCGCCGTCGGGGTCGCGGTTGGTGGTATCTGGTGGACTGGGAGGGATACGGGCCTGAGGAGCACTGCTGGGTGGCCCTTCATCACATTCTGGATCCCTCCCTCTTACAGGATTTCCATACCTCACACCCAGACCAGCCAGTAAGGGGGGGGGGGGGGGGGTACTGTCACATCTGCTCCTGCTACGCCCTCTTGTGTGCATACGGTGTTTTCGTGACCTGCAGCCACTCCCCCAGTACACTATCTCTCTCTCCCTCTCCCTCTCTGTGTGATTGTGTGGTTAGAGACAGCTGTGCTGGAGTCAGAGCAGATCCCCACCAGCTACAACCCGTTCTATAATCAAGACCTCTACAAATACTCAGTCCTGCCACTTCCAATCTGCCAGATCGTAATCTCTGCTCAGTCAGTTTATGCTTCTAGCTATTTATGATTATTCAAGATCCTGTTACCCTGCTGTGCCTGTTTCCCTCTGGTTGCACATTTAACTTCTTATGGCTGCATCCCGCTACCGGGATCGATATGACAACAGCCAGTGAAACTGCAGGGCGCCAAATTCAAAACAACAGAAATCCCATAATTAAAATTCCTCAAACATACATGTATTTTACACCATTTTAAAGATACACTTGTTGTAAATCCAGCCACAGTGTCCGATTTCAAAAAGGCTTTACGACGAAAGCAAACCAAACGATTATGTTAGGTGAGTGCCTATTCACAGAATAACACAGCCATTTTTCCAGCCAAAGAGAGGATTCACAAAAAGCAGAAATATAGATAAAATGAATCACTAACCTTTGATGATCTTCATCAGATGACACTCATAGGACGTCATGTTACACAATACATGTATGTTTTGTTCGGTAAAGTTCATATTTATATCCAAAAATCTGAGTTTACATTGGCGCGTTACGTTCAGTAGTTCCAAAACATCCGGTGATTTTGCAGAGAGCCACATCAATTTACAGAAATACTCATTATAAATGTTGATGAAAATACAAGTGTTATGCATGGAACTTTAGATGCACTTCTCCTTAATGCAACCGCTGTGTCAGATTTCCAAAAAGCTTTACGGAAAAAGCAAACCATGCAATAATCTGAGGTCGGCGCTCAGAGCCCAATCAAGACAAAAATATATCCGCCATATTGTGCAGTCAACAGAAGTCAGAAATAACATTATAAACATTCACTTACCTTTGATGATCTTCATCAGAATGCACTCCCAGGAATCCCAGTTCCACAATAAATGTTTGTTTTGTTCGATAATGTCCATCATTTATGTCCAAATTCCTCCTTGTTGTTCTAGCGTTCAGTACACTTTCCAAACTCACGACGCACGTGCAAGTCCAGCGGAAAGTACGGACGAAAAGTTACAAAAGTTATATTACAGTCCGTAAAAACATGACAAACTAAGTATTGAATCAATCTTTAGGATGTTTTTAACATAATTCTTCAATAATGTTCCAACCGGAGAATTCCTTTGTCTTCAGAAGTGCGATGGAACAGAGCTCGCTCTCACATGAACGCACATGGTCAGCGCATGTTCAGCTCATGGTAGACCTTACTCAATCCCCTCTCATTCGGCCCCACTTCACAGTAGAAGCATCAGACAAGGCTTTAAAGACTGTTGACATCTAGTGGAGGCCTTAGGAAGTGCAACATGACCAATATCCCACTGTATCTTCAATAGGGGCTGAGTTGAAAATCGACCAACCTCTGCCATATGAATTATGTTATACTCACAGACATAATTCAAACAGTTTTAGAAACTGCAGAGTGTTTTCTATCCAAATCTACTAATAATATGCATATTCTAGGTTTTATGGCTGAGTAGCAGGCCATTTACTCTGGGCACGCTTTTCATCCGGATGTGAAAATACTGCCCCCTACTCCAAAGAAGTTAAATACACAACAAGTAAATGAGGGAATTGAAACCAGGTGTGTGGAAAAACAAGACAAAGCACATGGAAAATGAAAAGTGGATCGACGATGGCCGACTGCCGCCCGAACAAGGGGAGGACCCGACTTCGGCGGAAGTCGTGACATTTTGAGAGAGCCTGGGAGTTTCAGATGCACAGCAGAGGGGTTTATGACTCGGGGGGCTAGTTTTTTGGAAACCACATTCAAGGGCAAATCCTTAGATGAAAGCCATACCTTTTGGCCTGGAGTGTAGACTGGGCCTGAAGCACGGCGACGGTTAGCTTGGGATTGGGTCCTGGCGGAGGCACGAAGAAGAGCGGCCCGGGCCCTCCTCCAGGTGCGATGACAACAGCGCATGTGGTCCTGGACTGTGGGCACCACTACCTCGACCTCTTGGGCAGGGAACAAGGGGGGTTGGTAACCCAGAGCACACTCAAAGGGTGATATACCTGACGAGGCGTTGATGAGGGTGTTGTGGGCATATTCCACCCAGGGTAGCTGGGCACTCCAGGAGGAAGGGTTAGCCGAAGTCACACAGCGTAGGGCAGTCTCCAACTCCTGGTTGGCCCACTCGGTCTGGCCGTTAGTCTGGGGGTGATATCCAGATGAAAGGCTAACATTAATGCCAAGTTCTGTGCAGAAGGCTCTCCATACCTGGGAAGTAAACTGGGGTCCCCTGTCAGAAATTATGTCAATAGGGATGCCATGCAGCCGCAGCACATGGGATACCAGCAGGTCCGCAGTCTCCCTGGAGGAAGGAAGCTTGGAGAGGGGAATGAAGTGAGGCGACAGTCCGATTCATGCCAGGGTGACAGGTGAGGTGGGCCCACTGAAGAACTTCAGAGCGAACTGAATCTGGCACAAACAGAGCCTTACATGCACCGTTTCCTGGATCAGGCTGGTTCAGCTGAGCCTGGAAACACGGGACTCAATCTCCCAGGAGACAGCAGGAGGATGGCATAATAGTTTCTGGCTCGGAACCTGTGTTGTCTGCTGTGAACTGACGGGAGAGGGCGTCAGGCATGGTATTCTTAGATCCCAGTTTAGTGTGAGTGTGAAGTTGAATCTTCCAAAAAACAATGCCCACCTGGCCTGCCGAGAGTTCAGACGTAGGCTAGGTTTTTGTGATCCGTCCACACAATGATGGGGAGGACCAAACCCTCTAACCAGTGACGCCACTTCTCAAGAGCCAGCTTCACGGACAGAAGTTCCCAGTTTCCTATGTCAAAATTTCTCTCTGCAGGTGAGACCTTGCGGAACAAGGCACATGGATGTAGCTTCTGATCCGAGGGTGAACGTTGAGACAGAACTGCACCTACCCCGGTGTCGGAAGCGTGCACCTCGAGGACGAACTGGAGTTCTGGGTCTGGCTGGGTTAGGATTGGAGCGGAAGTGAAGCGGTGCTTGAGTTCCCGGAACCCTGCCTCAGGGGACCAGTGTAACGGAGTGGAGGTGGAGGGGAGAGTGATGAGAGGAGCTGCCAAACGACTGTAGTCATGGATGAAACGTCTATAAAAATTGGCAAACCCCAGGAAACGCTGTAGCTGCTTCAGATTCGCGGGCACAGGCCACTCTGTGACTGCCCTAACCATGGCAGGGTCCACTCGTAGCTGTCCTTGTGCAATGATGTAACCCAAGAAGGACACAGAGGAAACATAACAAACAGCTTATTCTCCACCACCTGTTGGAGAACTTGGTGAACGTGTTGCTTGTGAGCCTCAAGGTCCTTCGAAAAAATAAGAATGTCATCCACATAGACAAAAGCAAAACACCCAATAACATCCCTCAGAACATCATTTACCAGGCTCTGAAAAACAGCAGGGGCGTTAGTGAGACTAAACGGCATGACCAAATACTCAAGTGTCCAAGTGGTGTGTTGAACGCCGTTTTCCACTCGTCTCCCTCTCTGATGCGGACAAGGTGGTAGGCATTCCGGAGGTTGAGTTTAGTGAACACCGTCGAGTTTTGTAGAAAACACCGTGGCACCATGGAGGGGGGCAAAAGCAGCACTGATGAGTGGCAAGGGATACTTGTTCGTGACAGTGATACTGTTCAACCCACGGAAGACTATGCACGGCCTCAGTGACCCATCCTTTTTCTTGACAAAGAAAAACCCAGCTCCCACAGGAGAGGAAGAAGGTCTGACATGTCCGACAGCCAGGGAATCCTGGATGTATTCCTACATAGCCTCTTGCTCGGGGCGAGAAAGGTTATACAACCTGCTACTGGAGAGAGGAGCTCCAGGCTGAAGCTCGGTAGCGCAGTCGTATGGCCGATGAGGCGGCAGAGAAGGCGTGTGGTACTTAATGAACACAGGAGCTAGACAGTGATACTCTGGAGGAACAGAAGACAGGTCCGGGGGTTCTGGAATGGACTGGGGTGCAGACAAGGCAGGTGGAAGGGCAGAATGTAGACAATTGGAATGACAAAATGTTCTCTAAATAGTTACCCTCCCGGTGGCCCAGTCAATCTGTGGGTTGTTTAGCTTTAACCATGGATGACCCAGAACCAGGGGAGAGTAAGGACAGTCGATTGTGTGGAAACTGATCTTTTCCTGGTGATTTCCAGAGAGATGCAGGATAACAGGAACGGTTCTCTCACAGACACGGAAAAGGAGCTTTCCATTGAGAGCGTTGGCATTAAGAGGTGAATCGAGTGAAACAGTGTCCAGACCCAACTGGTTATTGACCCCTCGGTCCAGGAAGCTCTCTTCGGCACCTGAATCGATGAGAGCAGACAGAGGAAAAGCCTGGCTCTGCCACACAAGGTTGGCTTCAAGCAGGGGTCTGGGAGTTGATGGGCAGGCGATTTGGCTCAACAGTATATCCCCCACTACTGCTGAGCCCCCTCTTTTGCTGGACACAGGGAACAAGTGGAGACCAGGTGACCAACCTGGCCACAATATAGACAGCTCCTAGTACTGATAAGCCGCTGCCTCTCCTCTGGAGATAGACGGTTCCGGCCGAGCTGCAAGGGTTCAGGATTAGAACATGCCTGGAGATGTGATGCAGTCGGGGGAGGAGAGCAAGGCCCCGAAGCAGATGTTATGGGACATGCAATCCAACCTACCCTCTCCCTTCAACGCTCACGGAGATGGTTGTCAATGCGGATAGTGAGAGAAATTAGTTTGTCAAGTCCATCGGGCTCCTCTCTGGACACCAACTCGTCTTTGAGGGTCGCATTCTAGAATGCTCCCTGAAGGGCCTCCTCATTCCATTCGCTCTCTGTGGCGAGGGTGCGGAACTCACATGCCATTTCAGCCACACTCTGGGAGCCTTGATGAAGGAACAGGAGTTGTTTAGGGGCATCCTTTCCACAGACCGGGTGGTTGAAGACCTTCCTCATCTCCTCTGTGAATCTACCGTAGGAGAAGCAGATGAGTGACTGTCTCTCCCACACCGCAGTGGCCCAGGAAAGCGCTGCTCCACGGAGGCAGCCAATCAGAAAATAAATCTTGGCTCATTCACTAGCATAAGAGTAGGGCTGATGCTCAAACGCAGAGATTACCATCGTAGCACTAGGGAGTCGGAACAAAAGGCTCCAGGGCGGAGAAGAAGGACTTGGGACTGGTTGTGAGCTCTGGGCGGAGGTTCGGGCCCGTAGGTCAGACAGGCTCCGTGAAAACTCCTTGATGTTCTCGAGAAGGGCTTTCAGGGCTTAGTCATGTTTTTCAAGCAGCGCTTCTTGTCCAACCAGAGTGTGGTGGAGAGTAGTGGTCTGCTGAGTTCATCTCTTGGCCAGATCGTACTGTTAGGTGGAGCGGCACAGAGGAACCCAAGAGCAGACTCAGATGAGGAAACTGGATGAATAAACCAAAATATTTTTTGCCAAACAGAGAGAGATGGAGTGCAGGCCAGAGGAAGCTCGGGTGGTTGTAGGAAACCAGAAGTGGAGGCTGAGTTTGGAGTGAGCTGGGTTGAGACAGGGTAAACAGGTCTGGGGGGAAATCCAAGGGAGGGATGGTGAGCTGAATCCAGAACATGGGAGCAGGGTGGTGAGATGTGGAACAGGAGACATGTACCAGAGTCAGAGCGGCAAAACTGCAGTGAGAGGATAAACAGCGAGTGGAGGTGGCAGGACTGAGTATTTGTAGAGGTCTTGATTATGGAACAGGTTGCAGCTGGTGGGGATCTGCTCTGACTCCAGCACACCTGTCTCCAACCACACAATCACACAGACAGGGAGAGGGAGAGAGAGAGAGTGTACTGGGGGAGTGGCTGCAGGTCAAGAAGAAACCGGATGAACACAAGGGGGCGTAGCAGGAGCAGATGTGACAGTTGTATGTACATGTAGGTAGAGTTATTAAAGTGACTATGCATAGATGATAGCAACAGAGAGTAGCAGCGGCGAAAAGAGGGGAGGGGAGCATTCGATTAGATGTTCATGAGTCTTATGGCTTGGGGGTAGAAGTTGTTTAGAAGCCTCTTGGAGCAAGACTTGGCGCTCCGGTACCGCTTGCCATGCGCAGACCGAGCAGTTGCCATACCAGGCAGTGATGCAACCAGTCAGGATGCTCTCGATGGTGCAGCTGTAGAACCTTTTGAGGATCTGAGGACCCATGCCAAATATTTTCCGTCACCTGAGGGGGAATAGGTTTTATCAATAAGTGCATTGAGGACGTTGTCCGCACAGTGACGTATATACCCCAAGCAGAAGCCATGGATTACAGGCAACATCCTCACTGAGCTAAAGGGTAGAGCTGCCACTTTCAAGGAGTGGGACTCTAACCCGGAAGCTTATAAGATATCCCGCTATGCCCTCCGACGAACCATCAAACAGGCAAAGAATCAATACATGACCAAGATCGAATCGTACTACACCGGCTCCGACGCTCGTAGGATGTGGCAGGGCTTGCAAACCATTAGACTACAAAGGGAAACACAGACGAGAGCTGCCCAGTGACACGAGCCTACAAGACGAGCTAAACCACTTCTATGCTTGCTTTGAGGCAAATAACACTGAAACATGCATGAGAGCACCAGCTGTTCCGGAAGACTGTGTGATCACACTCTCTGCAGCCGATGTGAGTAAGACATTTAAACAGGTCAACATTCACAAGACCGCAGGGCCAGATGGATTACCAGGACGTGTACTGCGAGCACACGCTGACCAACTGGCAAGTGCATTCACTGACATTTTCAACCTCTCCCTGTCCGAGTCTGTAATACCAACATGTTTGAAGCAGACCACCATAGTCCCTGTTCCCAAGAACAGTAAGGTAACCTGCCTAAATGACTATCGACCCGCAGCACTCACGTCTGTAGCCATAAAGTGCTTTGAAAGGCTGGTCATGGCTCACATCAACACCATTATCCCAGAAACCCTAGACCCACTCCAATTTGCACTCGAACCGCCTGAACAGATCCAAAGATGATGCAATCTCTATAGCACTCCACACTGCCTTTTCTCACATGGACAAAAGGAATACCTTTTTGAGAATACTATTCATTGACTACAGCTCAGCATTCAACACCATAGTGCCCTCAAAGCTCATCAATAAGCTAAGGAACCTGGGACTAAACACCTCCCTATGCAACTGGATCCTGGACTTCCTGACGGGCCGCCCCCAGGTGGTAAGGGTAGGTAACAACACATCCGCCATGCTGATCCTTAACACAGGGGCCCCTCTGGGGTGCGTGCTCAGTTTCATCCTGTACTCCCTGTTCACTCATGACTGCACGGCCAGGCACGACTCCAACACCATCATTAAGTTTTCCAATGACACAACAGTGGTAGGCCTGATCACCGACAATGACAAGACAGCCGATAGGGAGGGGGTCAGAGACCTGGCCGTGTGGTGCCAGGTCAACAACCTCTCCTTCAATGTGATCAAGACGAAGGAGATGATTGTGGACTACAAGAAAAGGAGGACCGAGCACGCCCTCATTCTCAACGACAGGGCTGTAGTGGAGCAGGTTGAGAGCTTCAAGTTCCTTAGTGTCCACATCACCAACAAACTAACGTAGTCCAACCACACCACGACAGTCGTGAAGAGGGCACAACGAAACCCATTCCCCCTCAGGAGACTGAAAAGATTTGGCATGGGTCCTCAGATCCTCAAAAGGTTCTACAGCTGCACCATCAAGAGCCTCCTGACTGATTGCATCACTGACTGGTATGGCAACTGCTCAGCCTCCTTCTGCAAGGCACTACAGAGGGTAGTGCGTACGGCCCAGTACATCCCTGGGGCCAAGCGTCCTGCCATCCAGGACCTCTATACCAGGCGGAGTCAGAGGAAAGCCCTACAAATTGTCAAAGACTCCAGCCAGTAAGCATTTCACTGTGAGGTCTACACCTGTTGTATTCGGCCCATGTGACTAATACAATTTGATTTGATCTCTTCAGGGCCCCGAAGACGTGGATGTCGATTAATTAAGGCAGCCTCCATTCAGCAGAGTCATTCTCTCTCAGGTCTGTGATTCTCAGGGTGGAGTCCTTGTCTGTAGTTGGATGGTACTTCACATGACCTGCATACTCTGGGTCCTGGCTTAGATCTGTTGTAACTCCATTCTCACATTTGTTGAACCAGGATACTTCTGTGACGTTTTGCCAGCTGGGATGTCTATACGTGCAGGTATTGTCCACTGTTGACCCCTTCAAGGCACAGATATCCTCTTGGTGTGAGTCACATTCAAACCGCTCTGACAACGAACATCTGACACAAAATGTATCTGATCAACTCCTCAAACGATAATGAGACTATTTTCAAGTGTTTAAAATGTATTGGACTGGTCCATTGAAATTAACAAAATATATAGACACTTACATTGCATTTGGAAAGTTTTCAGACCGCTTGACTTTTTCCACATTTTATTACGTTGCAGACTTATTCTAAAATGGATAAAAAATATATGTTTTTGTAAAACGTTATAACAAGGTAACATACCAGGCATTTTCTACCTTTTCTATTATACTGTATAATATCCTCATGGTCTTTTACAGCACAGGAGTAACTGTCTGCAGAGTAACACCAGTACAGTAGAGTATTACAGGAGTATTGTTGGGGAGTAGGGCGATGGAGATGTTGTCCGTTCTTGTACCAGATGTAGTTGGAGTTGTCAGTCAGAAGACAGGTGGTGCTACAGTTCAGTGTTCTCTTCTTTTCCTCTGTGGAGGAAGACACCTTCACCTGTAGGTCTGAATGATTCAAATGAATTATTAGAATTAGATATTATATATTACCTGTGACAGTCAGAGTTGTTCCAGAGAAGCTGTACCCCCATTCTGCATTCTGTGTTTTAAATCCGAACCAGTACTCAGCTGAATCTCTCTCAGGTCTGTGATTCTCAGGGTGCAGTCTTTCTCTTTAGTCCCAAGGTACTCAGCACGAACTGCATACTCTGGCACAGAGCTCAGTATTTTAGGTGCCTCATTACATTTCTCTTGTATATACCAGTTTGGTTCTGAGACTACATGATAACTTAGATGTTGATATGTGCAGGGCAGTTCCACTGTTGAGCCCTTCATAGCACAGATACTCTGATTGGTGTAAGTCACGTTGAAACAGTTCTGACCCAAAACACCTAAAACAGTAGGAGGCCCATTCATTTCTTCCATTAGATTCTTAAATTATTATTGCACTAAACAAAAATATTTTACGCAACATGCAACAATTTCAACAATTTTACTGAGTTACAGTTCATATAAAGGTATCCGTCAATTGAAATAAATGAATTAGGCCCTAATCTATGGATGTCACATGACTGGGTTTACAGATATGCATCTGTTGGTCTCAGATACCTTTAAAAAAAGGTAGTCAGTATCTGGTGTGACCACCATTTGCCTCATGCAGATCGACACCTCTCCTTCACAATAATTGATCTTTGTATTGAAAATGTGTCGTGGAAATTACCACCAGGGACTCAAAGTCAAACTTAAATGAATCATTATTTATTATCAGCAAGCTGGAGGTCCCAACAAACGTAATGCACCGTAGTACACGTCGGTCAGGAGCTCTTTCGGGCCAGTCCCGTTAGTTCTCCTATATACTGCTTACACAGACAAGTTATATTTGCATGATTTAAATTTGTCATTTTTCATCTTTAACGTTTGGTTCCTGCATCTAACTAGCACTATCTTAATTTATAGAACATATTCTGGGTATTCTGCCAAAAGGTCTAAGGAGGGGCTCATGACTGTCTCCCCCTTACATCTCTACCCAGCACCTACAGGAACCAATGATTATATGAGACAAGATGTACAATCCAAGGCTATCTCTTAAGACATTTCCCTCATACATGAATATCCACCTACTATTGTTGAAACATTTTTCTACATTATTTAATGTCTCTGAAAACCCCCATCCCACACAGCACTAGATCAGCACTTCTACTCCGAGATGCTTGATACATGTGGATCCAGAGCTGCATATTATGCTTCACAGGTTACCATGGTAATCAGACTTAGTAAACTGTTTGAGAATGGGAGATATATGACTCTTTACAAGATGTTTTCTATTGAAACTTTATTTAGAGATCTGGAACCGGTGCCAGAGAGGAGGGAGATGAAAGAAAACATGTTTGTGCTTCCTGGTGTTTTATCAGTGACCCTGAATGATTGAAGCTCTTGCCACATAGACAGGAGTAAGGTTTCTCTCTAGTGTGTGTGTGAGCTGGTGTGTAGTCAGGGTGGAATCTCGAGCAAAACTCTTCCCACACTGATCACAGCTATAAGGTCTCTCTCCTGTGTGTATGCGTTGGTGTCTAGTCAGGTCTCCTGATTGATTGAAGCTCTTCCCACACTGATCACAGCTATAAGGCATCTCTCCTGTGTGTATGCGTTGGTGTGCAGTCAGGTGTCCGGAAAAAGCAAAGCTCTTCCCACACTGATCACAAAAATAAGGCTTCTCTCCTGTGTGTATGCGTTGGTGTGCAGTCAGGTCTCCTGAATTATTGAAGCTCTTCCCACACTGATCACAGCTGTAAGGCTTCTCTCCTGCGTGTATGCGCTGGTGTGTAGTCAGGTTTCCTGATTGATTGAAGCTCTTCCCACACTGATCACAGCTATAAGGCTTCTCTCCTGTGTGTATGCGTTGGTGTTTAATCAGGGATCCTGAATCATTGAAGCTCTTCCCACACTGATCACAGCTATAAGGCTTCTCTCCTGTGTGTATGCGTTGGTGCGTAGTCAGGTGTCCTGAATGATTGAAGCTCTTCCCACACTGATCACAGCTATAAGGCTTCTCTCCTGTGTGTATGCGTTGGTGTGTAGTCAGGTGTTCTGACTTCCTGAAACTCTTCCCACACTGATCACAGCAATAAGGTTTCTCTCCAGCGTGAGTCCGCTGGTGAATGATCAATTCTCTCTGTTCAGAAAAACTCTTCCTACATTCAAAGCAGCGGTGGTGAGGTTTCTTCCCTATAAGTCTCTGCTTGTGTTTATTGAGATGTTCTGATCTGGAGAGACTCTTCTGGAGAGACGTCTTGTCAGCATCATGTTGAGGATCCCCAGATGATAAGCCCTTGCCACTCAGAAAGCAACGGTTAGGGCTGTCCCCTGTGAAACAAAGATATTGAATAGCATAGACATCTGTAATCAGGTTAACTGATAGGCAATGTTCTGCATTTATCAAAGTCCCATCTAAATAAACGTACTACCACAGCGTCCATGTTATTTTTGATTAGCATATTAGATTCCGATTTCGGACAGTTTGTATGTGAAAACTATTTCTAAGATGCATACTTTCAGTTTTTCCTGAACTCACTGGACTTGGTCAAAAGAAGGAAGCTTGCGCTGCTCGTGTTAGAACATGTAAAGATGAAATATGCCTCTATGAATCTGTAGGCCTTGACGTGTCCTAATAAATTGAGAAATTGCTCAGAAAACCAGGTGTTTTTAACAGCGTCACTTTGATTATGACCTTAAGCCAATTAAGATAAGCAGAGTAAGGTGTTTACATGACTAATTCCATAACTAGTTTAATGTCAAATGATGAGTGTGCATGTAAACACACTCATTGTAGGAGCACTAGTTATTTTGTTGCTTTGACAAAGTCCTTTCTGAAGATTTTTATCAATGTGATTAGTGACCCTCATTTTAAGGTCAACCCAGTTCCATGAACTGAACTCTCGTTTTAATATGGTGAAACTATTCCTTTAAAAAATATGTTTTCAAAAGAAACATTGAACATCTAATAGTCAAATCAGAGTAAAAGCAGGTGAGCTGGTTCTACTCTTTTTGACAATTTACTGCTGTTTGTGGTGGAAAACTGAGCAAGTCAACCCTCTCCCCATACATAGACATGCTAGAAATGTTTTACAATTACATTTTTTGGTGAAGATTGCATTCAAATGCCACTCCTTGTCTCACAAAACAACCTTCTATTCCCTGTCACAAGCGGTGTTATGGTTCACATACCCATGTAATTTGGTGGTTTTGTTGTTTTCAGTAGTCCCCTGTTACGGTCAACCCTTTTACTTTATTTGGCACATAGGCACTTAGTGTAGTAATATTTTTATTCAATGTCTTGTTTTTTAAAAAGTTGAACATGTGCTCTTTATTACAGAATGTTAAAATTAGGTGAAACATTTTTGGGGACCAATTTACACCAAATGGGTGGAATGAAAAGTTCCAAATATCTCTAACGGTCACCCCAGCGTGAGTTGTTTTATGCACGTGATGTCAGAATGCACTCAGTGTTCTAAAATATGATTATTACGCAACAGGACAGTTAACACACACTGGCTGCTAATTATCTATAGCGGGTAATCATTATACAAACATTTGCAAACAACTTCAGGTATGTTCGTCCCAATTTTTTCCAGTTTGCTTCTGTTCAAGAAACATTTTAACAGAATCAGCGGTATGAACACACACCTGATCACGCGTAGACACAATTCACTTTCATAGCAGCCACGTTGTATTCCTTGTCACATCTATGCACTGTTACTTTATTTGGCACATAGGCACTTATTACAGTAATATTTTAATTCGATGTCTTGAGATGGGGAAAAAAAATATATTTTATTAAGTTGAACATTACAGAATTTTAAAATTAGGTGAAAAATATTTTAGGACCAAGTTACACTTTTAAAAATGGGTGGAATGACCCAGATATTTGAATAAATATATAATTCATCAATGAATGACTAAAGTTCATAAAGATGGCAGAATTCTGATATAACATCCTTGTTTTAGCACTATCCACTGAGTTTTGAAACTACGGTGCGCTACATTGTTCAACGCTCCAATAAATCAACACAATCTACTTATTTGTTTTTTTTATTTTTTATTGCCAGCATCTTGAAGCTAAAATTGGGATCATCTTTACTGTGCCAATGACCATTCAAAAAAACAGTAAAGGAGAGCAATGTACAATACAGTGAACTTAGCAATACAAGGAATTTGTGGTAAGTACATGAAGTGTACAAGTGCCATCTTTATGCACCTCCGATATCAGTTCAGAAGAAGACTGTAGTCTAATCTACAAACCATGGTTCAAATCTTCATCTTCCTTCTCTTCTCCTCCTCCTGCTCCCCTCTCAGTTCCACGCGGCCCCAGTGTTTTCCTGCAGCCAACCAGACCCAGCAATAAAGCTGTACCGGGAGACGTTTGACCTGGGGACTCCGGGAGGGTAGAGGGGAACGGGCTAGCTTTGTCCTGTTGGCAACAAGAATTATTAAACATAGTTTATCATTAAACCAATTTTTATATTAATTTAGTCTGAAACTCTGATTTGGGAGCAGCCCTAGAGTTTCCTCATATGTTCAATCGTTCACAACATCCCACTAATCTAATAGCATTAGGTTGGTGGAGGCATGGGCTAGTCAGAGTTTCCACCATATTTATTATACCAGTCATTTCCTTCCAAAACAGAGGAAGAGGCGACTTGTGGCTTATTTGATCGATTATATGTTTCGTAATTATTAGGTTGTTACGAGTTTACTGATAAAAGTAGGACACGTGACATGCTAGCAAAACACTAGTGCCAGGTCGACATTTGTTACCACAGCAACAAAGTCATAAGCCAAGCCTATTTTAAAAAATGTATCTACTTAAAATGTAATCTTAAACCTAACCTTAACCACACTGCTAACCTTATGCCTGATCCTAACGCCTGATCCTAACCTTAAAATCCAAAAAGCACATTTTTGTTTCCATGAACTTCCACGACAAACATTTTTGACTTTGTGGCTGTGGTAACGACAGCCTTACATTTAAGAAATGTATTTTCATTGCCATTACATATTAGAAGGCAATCGCTGGGAATGAATTATTGGGTTAACTTACAGGAACATGAGGTGTCTCACCCCACAAAAGGGGTGCTACAGAAAAGTTGGGAGCATAACGTGGACAGAATAAAAGCTTTGGATGGGTGGGTGATAAGCAGGCGAGGCAGATGGGAATGTATGGCAGGGACTGAAGCCCCACGGTACCTATCCCTGTGAGTCCACCATGGCTACTCCCACCTACAGTAGTAGACTTACAAGTGTTGAAGAGAGTACAGAAAGACAGGGAGGGGGTTGATCCATGCAAGTTCTTTAAAAGGCAACTGGAAACCCATACATATATATACACACACACACACACACACAGATGGATCAAAAGACCGAAGGACAGGTCAGACTGGACCAGCCTTTGTTGAACAGGAGAGTGGGGTGGCTGTCAGGAGACGCTGATGGCCGTACTGTTGGCCTTGCAGTGGGCGGAGGAAGTCAAACCAGACAGTGTAGTTATATGTTCTGTCTCATGTGCTGTGTTGAGTCGGCAATCATTTTGCTCACAAAGCAGACGAGGCCTGCTATACGAGGCCTGCTATATAAGGGAATTCAAATTCATGCCCAGGTGAGACAGATGGGTGTCCATATAAGCTTTGCTTGGGTCCCGGCCCATGTGGGGGTGGAAGGGAATGAGGAAGTAGATGTGCTAGCTAAACACGCCCATAGGAGACAGGAGGTGGAGGTGCCAATGAGCAAGGCAGAGGCTAAGGGAATGATATGGGCAGTGGTGGTGCAGAGATGGCAGGAGCAGTGGAACAATGACACTAAGGGCAGGCATCTATTCATTGTTTATATTTTAGTCATTTAGCAGACACTGATCTAGAGCGACTTACAGGAGCAATTAGGGTTAAGTTGCTCAAAGGCACATTGACAGATTTTCCACCTAGTCGGCTCGGGTTACTGGCCCAACGCTCTAAACCACTAGGCTACCTGCCACCCCCATTCCAGGTACAGAGTAAAGTAGGATGGTAGGAATGGACAGAAGAGAGGAGGCTTTCCTTACAAGGCTAAGAGTAGGGCACAGCCAGCTGAATAAGTTATTAAATGTGATAGGAAATCATTCAACAGGAAGATGTGATTACTGCCAGGAAACAGAGACAGTGGAGCATGTATAGATGCAGTATGATGGGGAAAGAGAGAGACTGATACAGTATAGTATGATAGGGAAAGAGAGAGACTGATACAGTATAGTATGATAGGGAAAGAGAGAGACTGATACAGTATAGTATGATAGGGAAAGAGAGAGACTGATACAGTGTGGGCAGTATGATAGGGAAAGAGAGAGACTGATACAGTATAGTATGATAGGGAAAGAGAGACTGATCCAGTATAGTATGATAGGGAAAGAGAGAGACTGATCCAGTATAGTATGATAAGGAAAGAGAGAGACTGATCCAGTATAGTATGCTAGGGAAAGAGAGAGACTGATACAGTATAGTATGATAGGGAAAGAGAGAGACTGATACAGTATAGTATGATAGGGAAAGAGAGAGACTGATACAGTATAGTATGATAGGGAAAGAGAGAGACTGATCCAGTATAGTATGATAGGGAAAGAGAGAGACTGATCCAGTATAGTATGATAGGGAAAGAGAGAGACTGATCCAGTATAGTATGATAGGGAAAGAGAGAGACTGATCCAGTATAGTATGATGGGGAAAGAGAGAGACTGATCCAGTATAGTATGATAGGGAAAGAGAGAGACTGATACAGTATAGTATGATAGGGAAAGAGAGAGACTGATCCAGTATAGTATGATAGGGAAAGAGAGAGACTGATCCAGTATAGTATGATAGGGAAAGAGAGAGACTGATACAGTATAGTATGATAGGGAAAGAGAGAGACTGATACAGTATAGTATGATAGGGAAAGAGAGAGACTGATACAGTATAGTATGATAGGGAAAGAGAGAGACTGATCCAGTATAGTATGATAGGGAAAGAGAGAGACTGATACAGTATAGTATGATAGGGAAAGAGAGAGACTGATACAGTGTGGGCAGTATGATAGGGAAAGAGAAAGACTGATCCAGTATAGTATGACAGGGAAAGAGAGAGACTGATACAGTATAGTATGATAGGGAAAGAGAGAGACTGATACAGTATAGTATGATAGGGAAAGAGAGAGACAGATACAGTGTGGGCAGTATGATAGGGAAAGAGAGAGACTGATACAGTGTGGGCAGTATGATAGGGAAAGAGAGAGACTGATCCAGTATAGTATGATAGGGAAAGAGAGAGACTGATCCAGTATAGTATGATAGGGAAAGAGAGAGACTGATACAGTATAGTATGATAGGGAAAGAGAGAGACTGATCCAGTATAGTATGATGGGGAAAGAGAGAGACTGATCCAGTATAGTATGATAGGGAAAGAGAGAGACTGATACAGTGTGGGCAGTATGATAGGGAAAGAGAGAGACTGATACAGTATAGTATGATAGGGAAAGAGAGACTGATCCAGTATAGTATGATAGGGAAAGAGAGAGACTGATCCAGTATAGTATGATAAGGAAAGAGAGAGACTGATCCAGTATAGTATGCTAGGGAAAGAGAGAGACTGATACAGTATAGTATGATAGGGAAAGAGAGAGACTGATACAGTATAGTATGATAGGGAAAGAGAGAGACTGATCCAGTATAGTATGATAGGGAAAGAGAGAGACTGATCCAGTATAGTATGATAGGGAAAGAGAGAGACTGATCCAGTATAGTATGATAGGGAAAGAGAGAGACTGATCCAGTATAGTATGATGGGGAAAGAGAGAGACTGATCCAGTATAGTATGATAGGGAAAGAGAGAGACTGATCCAGTATAGTATGATAGGGAAAGAGAGAGACTGATACAGTATAGTATGATAGGGAAAGAGAGAGACTGATCCAGTATAGTATGATAGGGAAAGAGAGAGACTGATCCAGTATAGTATGATAGGGAAAGAGAGAGACTGATCCAGTATAGTATGATAGGGAAAGAGAGAGACTGATACAGTATAGTATGATAGGGAAAGATAGAGACTGATACAGTATAGTATGATAGGGAAAGAGAGAGACTGATACAGTATAGTATGATAGGGAAAGAGAGAGACTGATACAGTATAGTATGATAGGGAAAGAGAGAGACTGATACAGTGTGGGCAGTATGATAGGGAAAGAGAGAGACTGATACAGTATAGTATGATAGGGAAAGAGAGACTGATCCAGTATAGTATGATAGGGAAAGAGAGAGACTGATCCAGTATAGTATGATAAGGAAAGAGAGAGACTGATCCAGTATAGTATGCTAGGGAAAGAGAGAGACTGATACAGTATAGTATGATAGGGAAAGAGAGAGACTGATACAGTATAGTATGATAGGGAAAGAGAGAGACTGATACAGTATAGTATGATAGGGAAAGAGAGAGACTGATCCAGTATAGTATGATAGGGAAAGAGAGAGACTGATCCAGTATAGTATGATAGGGAAAGAGAGAGACTGATCCAGTATAGTATGATAGGGAAAGAGAGAGACTGATCCAGTATAGTATGATGGGGAAAGAGAGAGACTGATCCAGTATAGTATGATAGGGAAAGAGAGAGACTGATACAGTATAGTATGATAGGGAAAGAGAGAGACTGATCCAGTATAGTATGATAGGGAAAGAGAGAGACTGATCCAGTATAGTATGATAGGGAAAGAGAGAGACTGATACAGTATAGTATGATAGGGAAAGAGAGAGACTGATACAGTATAGTATGATAGGGAAAGAGAGAGACTGATACAGTATAGTATGATAGGGAAAGAGAGAGACTGATCCAGTATAGTATGATAGGGAAAGAGAGAGACTGATACAGTATAGTATGATAGGGAAAGAGAGAGACTGATACAGTGTGGGCAGTATGATAGGGAAAGAGAAAGACTGATCCAGTATAGTATGACAGGGAAAGAGAGAGACTGATACAGTATAGTATGATAGGGAAAGAGAGAGACTGATACAGTATAGTATGATAGGGAAAGAGAGAGACAGATACAGTGTGGGCAGTATGATAGGGAAAGAGAGAGACTGATACAGTGTGGGCAGTATGATAGGGAAAGAGAGAGACTGATCCAGTATAGTATGATAGGGAAAGAGAGAGACTGATCCAGTATAGTATGATAGGGAAAGAGAGAGACTGATACAGTATAGTATGATAGGGAAAGAGAGAGACTGATACAGTGTGGGCAGTATGATAGGGAAAGAGAGAGACTGATCCAGTATAGTATGATAGGGAAAGAGAGAGACTGATACAGTATAGTATGATAGGGAAAGAGAGAGACTGATCCAGTATAGTATGATAGGGAAAGAGAGAGACTGATCCAGTATAGTATGATAGGGAAAGAGAGAGACTGATCCAGTATAGTATGATAGGGAAAGAGAGAGACTGATCCAGTATAGTATGATGGGGAAAGAGAGAGACTGATCCAGTATAGTATGATAGGGAAAGAGAGAGACTGATACAGTATAGTATGATAGGGAAAGAGAGAGACTGATCCAGTATAGTATGATAGGGAAAGAGAGAGACTGATCCAGTATAGTATGATAGGGAAAGAGAGAGACTGATACAGTATAGTATGATAGGGAAAGAGAGAGACTGATACAGTATAGTATGATAGGGAAAGAGAGAGACTGATCCAGTATAGTATGATAGGGAAAGAGAGAGACTGATCCAGTATAGTATGATAGGGAAAGAGAGAGACTGATACAGTATAGTATGATAGGGAAAGAGAGAGACTGATACAGTGTGGGCAGTATGATAGGGAAAGAGAAAGACTGTTCCAGTATAGTATGACAGGGAAAGAGAGAGACTGATACAGTATAGTATGATAGGGAAAGAGAGAGGCTGATACAGTATAGTATGATAGGGAAAGAGAGAGACTGATCCAGTATAGTATGATAGGGAAAGAGAGAGACTGATACAGTATAGTATGATAGGGAAAGAGAGAGACTGATCCAGTATAGTATGATAGGGAAAGAGAGAGACTGATACAGTATAGTATGATAGGGAAAGATAGAGACTGATACAGTATAGTATGATAGGGAAAGAGAGAGACTGATACAGTATAGTATGATAGGGAAAGAGAGAGACTGATACAGTGTGGGCAGTATGATAGGGAAAGTGAAAGACTGATCCAGTATAGTATGACAGGGAAAGAGAGAGACTGATACAGTATAGTATGATAGGGAAAGAGAGAGACTGATACAGTATAGTATGATAGGGAAAGAGAGAGACTGATCCAGTATAGTATGATAGGGAAAGAGAGAGACTGATCCAGTATAGTATGATAGGGAAAGAGAGAGACTGATACAGTGTGGGCAGTATGATAGGGAAAGAGAAAGACTGATCCAGTATAGTATGACAGGGAAAGAGAGAGACTGATACAGTATAGTATGATAGGGAAAGAGAGAGACTGATACAGTATAGTATGATAGGGAAAGAGAGAGACTGATACAGTATAGCATGATAGGGAAAGAGAGAGACTGATACAGTATAGTATGATAGGGAAAGAGAGAGACTGATACAGTATAGTATGATAGGGAAAGAGAGAGACTGATACAGTATAGTATGATAGGGAAAGAGAGAGACTGATACAGTATAGTATGATAGGGAAAGAGAGAGACTGATCCAGTATAGTATGATAGGGAAAGAGAGAGACTGATACAGTATAGTATGATGGGGAAAGAGAGAGACTGATCCAGTATAGTATGATAGGGAAAGAGAGAGACTGATACAGTGTGGGCAGTATGATAGGGAAAGAGAGAGACTGATCCAGTATAGTATGATAGGGAAAGAGAGAGACTGATACAGTATAGTATGATAGGGAAAGAGAGAGACTGATACAGTATAGTATGATAGGGAAAGAGAGAGACTGATCCAGTATAGTATGATAGGGAAAGAGACTGATCCAGTATAGTATGATAGGGAAAGAGACTGATCCAGTATAGTATGATAGGGAAAGAGAGAGACTGATACTATATAGTATGATAGGGAAAGAGAGAGACTGATCCAGTATAGTATGATAGGGAAAGAGAGAGACTGATCCAGTATAGTATGATAGGGAAAGAGAGAGACTGATCCAGTATAGTATGATAGGGAAAGAGAGAGACTGATCCAGTATAGTATGATAGGGAAAGAGAGAGACTGATCCAGTATAGTATGATGGGGAAAGAGAGAGACTGATCCAGTATAGTATGATAGGGAAAGAGAGAGACTGATACAGTATAGTATGATAGGGAAAGAGAGAGACTGATCCAGTATAGTATGATAGGGAAAGAGAGAGACTGATCCAGTATAGTATGATAGGGAAAGAGAGAGACTGATACAGTATAGTATGATAGGGAAAGAGAGAGACTGATACAGTATAGTATGATAGGGAAAGAGAGAGACTGATACAGTATAGTATGATAGGGAAAGAGAGAGACTGATCCAGTATAGTATGATAGGGAAAGAGAGAGACTGATACAGTATAGTATGATAGGGAAAGAGAGAGACTGATACAGTGTGGGCAGTATGATAGGGAAAGAGAAAGACTGATCCAGTATAGTATGACAGGGAAAGAGAGAGACTGATACAGTATAGTATGATAGGGAAAGAGAGAGACTGATACAGTATAGTATGATAGGGAAAGAGAGAGACTGATCCAGTATAGTATGATAGGGAAAGAGAGAGACTGATACAGTATAGTATGATAGGGAAAGAGAGAGACTGATCCAGTATAGTATGCTAGGGAAAGAGAGAGACTGATACAGTATAGTATGATAGGGAAAGAGAGAGACTGATACAGTATAGTATGATAGGGAAAGAGAGAGACTGATACAGTATAGTATGATAGGGAAAGAGAGAGACTGATACAGTGTGGGCAGTATGATAGGGAAAGTGAAAGACTGATCCAGTATAGTATGACAGGGAAAGAGAGAGACTGATACAGTATAGTATGATAGGGAAAGAGAGAGACTGATCCAGTATAGTATGATAGGGAAAGAGAGAGACTGATCCAGTATAGTATGATAGGGAAAGAGAGAGACTGATCCAGTATAGTATGATAGGGAAAGAGAGAGACTGATACAGTGTGGGCAGTATGATAGGGAAAGAGAAAGACTGATCCAGTATAGTATGACAGGGAAAGAGAGAGACTGATACAGTATAGTATGATAGGGAAAGAGAGAGACTGATACAGTATAGTATGATAGGGAAAGAGAGAGACTGATACAGTATAGCATGATAGGGAAAGAGAGAGACTGATACAGTATAGTATGATAGGGAAAGAGAGAGACTGATACAGTATAGTATGATAGGGAAAGAGAGAGACTGATACAGTATAGTATGATAGGGAAAGAGAGAGACTGATACAGTATAGTATGATAGGGAAAGAGAGAGACTGATCCAGTATAGTATGATAGGGAAAGAGAGAGACTGATACAGTATAGTATGATGGGGAAAGAGAGAGACTGATCCAGTATAGTATGATAGGGAAAGAGAGAGACTGATACAGTGTGGGCAGTATGATAGGGAAAGAGAGAGACTGACCCAGTATAGTATGATAGGGAAAGAGAGAGACTGATACAGTATAGTATGATAGGGAAAGAGAGAGACTGATACAGTATAGTATGATAGGGAAAGAGAGAGACTGATCCAGTATAGTATGATAGGGAAAGAGACTGATCCAGTATAGTATGATAGGGAAAGAGAGAGACTGATACTATATAGTATGATAGGGAAAGAGAGAGACTGATACAGTATAGTATGATAGGGAAAGAGAGAGACTGATACAGTATAGTATGATAGGGAAAGAGAGAGACTGATACAGTATAGTATGATAGGGAAAGAGAGAGACTGATACAGTATAGTATGATAGGGAAAGAGAGAGACTGATACAGTATAGTATGATAGGGAAAGAGAGAGACTGATACAGTATAGTATGATGGGGAAAGAGAGAGACTGATCCAGTATAGTATGATAGGGAAAGAGAGAGACTGATACAGTGTGGGCAGTATGATAGGGAAAGAGAGAGACTGATCCAGTATAGTATGATAGGGAAAGAGAGAGACTGATACAGTATAGTATGATAGGGAAAAAGAGAGACAGATACAGTGTGGGCAGTATGATAGGGAAAGAGAGAGACTGATACAGTGTGGGCAGTATGATAGGGAAAGAGAGAGACTGATCCAGTATAGTATGATAGGGAAAGAGAGAGACTGATCCAGTATAGTATGATAGGGAAAGAGAGAGACTGATACAGTATAGTATGATAGGGAAAGAGAGAGACTGATCCAGTATAGTATGATGGGGAAAGAGAGAGACTGATCCAGTATAGTATGATAGGGAAAGAGAGAGACTGATACAGTATAGTATGATAGGGAAAGAGAGAGACTGATACAGTGTGGGCAGTATGATAGGGAAAGAGAGAGACTGATCCAGTATAGTATGATAGGGAAAGAGAGAGACTGATACAGTATAGTATGATAGGGAAAGAGAGAGACTGATCCAGTATAGTATGATAGGGAAAGAGAGAGACTGATCCAGTATAGTATGATAGGGAAAGAGAGAGACTGATCCAGTATAGTATGATAGGGAAAGAGAGAGACTGATACAGTATAGTATGATAGGGAAAGAGAGAGACTGATACAGTGTGGGCAGTATGATAGGGAAAGAGAAAGACTGATCCAGTATAGTATGACAGGGAAAGAGAGAGACTGATACAGTATAGTATGATAGGGAAAGAGAGAGACTGATACAGTATAGTATGATAGGGAAAGAGAGAGACTGATCCAGTATAGTATGATAGGGAAAGAGAGAGACTGATCCAGTATAGTATGATAGGGAAAGAGAGAGACTGATCCAGTATAGTATGATAGGGAAAGAGAGAGACTGATACAGTATAGTATGATAGGGAAAGATAGAGACTGATACAGTATAGTATGATAGGGAAAGAGAGAGACTGATACAGTATAGTATGATAGGGAAAGAGAGAGACTGATCCAGTATAGTATGATAGGGAAAGAGAGAGACTGATCCAGTATAGTATGATAGGGAAAGAGAGAGACTGATCCAGTATAGTATGATAGGGAAAGAGAGAGACTGATACAGTATAGCATGATAGGGAAAGAGAGAGACTGATACAGTATAGTATGATAGGGAAAGAGAGAGACTGATACAGTATAGTATGATAGGGAAAGAGAGAGACTGATACAGTATAGTATGATAGGGAAAGAGAGAGACTGATCCAGTATAGTATGATAGGGAAAGAGAGAGACTGATCCAGTATAGTATGATAGGGAAAGAGAGAGACTGATACAGTATAGTATGATGGGGAAAGAGAGAGACTGATCCAGTATAGTATGATAGGGAAAGAGAGAGACTGATCCAGTATAGTATGATAGGGAAAGAGAGAGACTGATACAGTGTGGGCAGTATGATAGGGAAAGAGAGAGACTGATCCAGTATAGTATGATAGGGAAAGAGAGAGACTGATACAGTATAGTATGATAGGGAAAGAGAGAGACTGATACAGTATAGTATGATAGGGAAAGAGAGAGACTGATCCAGTATAGTATGATAGGGAAAGAGACTGATCCAGTATAGTATGATAGGGAAAGAGAGAGACTGATACTATATAGTATGATAGGGAAAGAGAGAGACTGATACAGTATAGTATGATAGGGAAAGAGAGAGACTGATACAGTATAGTATGATAGGGAAAGAGAGAGACTGATACAGTATAGTATGATAGGGAAAGAGAGAGACTGATACAGTATAGTATGATAGGGAAAGAGAGAGACTGATACAGTATAGTATGATAGGGAAAGAGAGAGACTGATACAGTATAGTATGATGGGGAAAGAGAGAGACTGATCCAGTATAGTATGATAGGGAAAGAGAGAGACTGATACAGTGTGGGCAGTATGATAGGGAAAGAGAGAGACTGATCCAGTATAGTATGATAGGGAAAGAGAGAGACTGATACAGTATAGTATGATGGGAAAGAGAGAGACTGATCCAGTATAGTATGATAGGGAAAGAGAGAGACAGATACAGTGTGGGCAGTATGATAGGGAAAGAGAGAGACTGATCCAGTATAGTATGATAGGGAAAGAGAGAGACTGATCCAGTATAGTATGATAGGGAAAGAGAGAGACTGATACAGTATAGTATGATAGGGAAAGAGAGAGACTGATCCAGTATAGTATGATAGGGAAAGAGAGAGACTGATCCAGTATAGTATGATAGGGAAAGAGAGAGACTGATCCAGTATAGTATGATAGGGAAAGAGAGAGACTGATACAGTATAGTATGATAGGGAAAGAGAGAGACTGATACAGTGTGGGCAGTATGATAGGGAAAGAGAGAGACTGATCCAGTATAGTATGATAGGGAAAGAGAGAGACTGATACAGTATAGTATGATAGGGAAAGAGAGAGACTGATCCAGTATAGTATGATAGGGAAAGAGAGAGACTGATACAGTATAGTATGATAGGGAAAGAGAGAGACTGATACAGTATAGTATGATAGGGAAAGAGAGAGACTGATACAGTATAGTATGATAGGGAAAGAGAGAGACTGATCCAGTATAGTATGATAGGGAAAGAGAGAGACTGATACAGTATAGTATGATAGGGAAAGAGAGAGACTGATACAGTGTGGGCAGTATGATAGGGAAAGAGAAAGACTGATCCAGTATAGTATGACAGGGAAAGAGAGAGACTGATACAGTATAGTATGATAGGGAAAGAGAGAGACTGATACAGTATAGTATGATAGGGAAAGAGAGAGACTGATCCAGTATAGTATGATAGGGAAAGAGAGAGACTGATCCAGTATAGTATGATAGGGAAAGAGAGAGACTGATCCAGTATAGTATGATAGGGAAAGATAGAGACTGATACAGTATAGTATGATAGGGAAAGAGAGAGACTGATACAGTATAGTATGATAGGGAAAGAGAGAGACTGATACAGTGTGGGCAGTATGATAGGGAAAGTGAAAGACTGATCCAGTATAGTATGACAGGGAAAGAGAGAGACTGATACAGTATAGTATGATAGGGAAAGAGAGAGACTGATACAGTATAGTATGATAGGGAAAGAGAGAGACTGATCCAGTATAGTATGATAGGGAAAGAGAGAGACTGATCCAGTATAGTATGATAGGGAAAGAGAGAGACTGATACAGTGTGGGCAGTATGATAGGGAAAGAGAAAGACTGATCCAGTATAGTATGACAGGGAAAGAGAGAGACTGATACAGTATAGTATGATAGGGAAAGAGAGAGACTGATACAGTATAGTATGATAGGGAAAGAGAGAGACTGATACAGTATAGCATGATAGGGAAAGAGAGAGACTGATACAGTATAGTATGATAGGGAAAGAGAGAGACTGATACAGTATAGTATGATAGGGAAAGAGAGAGACTGATACAGTATAGTATGATAGGGAAAGAGAGAGACTGATACAGTATAGTATGATAGGGAAAGAGAGAGACTGATCCAGTATAGTATGATAGGGAAAGAGAGAGACTGATACAGTATAGTATGATGGGGAAAGAGAGAGACTGATCCAGTATAGTATGATAGGGAAAGAGAGAGACTGATACAGTGTGGGCAGTATGATAGGGAAAGAGAGAGACTGATCCAGTATAGTATGATAGGGAAAGAGAGAGACTGATACAGTATAGTATGATAGGGAAAGAGAGAGACTGATACAGTATAGTATGATAGGGAAAGAGAGAGACTGATACAGTATAGTATGATAGGGAAAGAGACTGATCCAGTATAGTATGATAGGGAAAGAGAGAGACTGATACTATATAGTATGATAGGGAAAGAGAGAGACTGATACAGTATAGTATGATAGGGAAAGAGAGAGACTGATACAGTATAGTATGATAGGGAAAGAGAGAGACTGATACAGTATAGTATGATAGGGAAAGAGAGAGACTGATACAGTATAGTATGATAGGGAAAGAGAGAGACTGATACAGTATAGTATGATAGGGAAAGAGAGAGACTGATACAGTATAGTATGATGGGGAAAGAGAGAGACTGATCCAGTATAGTATGATAGGGAAGAGAGAGACTGATACAGTGTGGGCAGTATGATAGGGAAAGAGAGAGACTGATCCAGTATAGTATGATAGGGAAAGAGAGAGACTGATCCAGTATAGTATGATAGGGAAAGAGAGAGACATGATACAGTATAGTATGATAGGGAAAGAGAGAGACTGATACAGTGTGGGCAGTATGATAGGGAAAGAGAGAGACTGATCCAGTATAGTATGATAAGGGAAAGAGAGAGAGACTGATCCAGTATAGTATGATAGGGAAAGAGAGAGACTGATCCAGTATAGTATGATAGGGAAAGAGAGAGACTGATCCAGTATAGTATGATAGGGAAAGAGAGAGACTGATACAGTATAGTATGATAGGCGAAAGAGAGAGACTGATACAGTATAGTATGATAGGGAAAGAGAGAGACTGATACAGTATAGTATGATAGGGAAAGAGAGAGACTGATACAGTTATAGTATGATAGGGAAAGAGAGAGGACTGATACAGTATAGTATTGAAAGGGGAAAGAGAGAGACTGATACAGTATAGTATGATAGGGAAAGAGAGAGACTGATCCAGTATAGTATGATAGGGAAAGAGAGGAGACTGATCAGTATAGTATGATAGGGAAAGAGAGAGACTGATCCAGTATAGTATGATAGGGAAAGAGAGAGACTGATACAGTATAGTATGATAGGGAAAGGAGAGAGATCTGATCCAGTATAGTAATGATAGGGAAAGAGAGAGACTGATACAGTATAGTATGATAGGGAAAGAGAGAGTACTGATACAGTATAGTATGATAGGGAAAGAGAGAGACTGATCCAGTATAGTATGATAGGGAAAGAGAGAGACTGATACAGTATAGTATGATAGGGAAAGAGAGGACTGATTACAGTAGTAGGAAAGGATACAGTATAGTCTGATAGGGAAAGAGAGAGACTGATCCAGTATAGTATGATAGGGAAAGAGAGAGACTGATACAGTATAGTATGATAGGGAAAGAGAGAGACTGATACAGTATAGTATGATAGGGAAAGAGAGAGACTGATACAGTATAGTATGATAGGGAAAGAGAGAGACTGATACAGTATAGTATGATAGGGAAAGAGAGAGACTGATACAGTATAGTATGATAGGGAAAGAGAGAGACTGATACAGTATAGTATGATAGGGAAAGAGAGAGACTGATCCAGTATAGTATGATGGGGAAAGAGAGAGACTGATACAGTGTGGGCAGTATGATAGGGAAAGAGAGAGACTGATCCAGTATGAGGGAGAAAGGGGTACAGGAATTGAGTTTGATAAGCATACTGAGTAGAACATTGTTAGATACAGTCACAAATATTTATATTTTAAGAGAAACAGGGCAGGCAGATAGGATTTAGTTCCTCGATCCCTGTTGCTGGCCCACACTCCAGTACAGCAGGTGGTGTAATGTACCATAAAGTTAGATGCCAACCGCATGATAAACCCCACAGAAGATGTCATTTCATTTTTAGCGTGAGTATCTGGTCATATAATGGATATTCTGACTTTCAAACAGTGGAGATGAACATGTGCACACTTTGGGAGGAAGGAGAGATAATTAAGGAATAGACACTGATTCCTAAACATGATAAAGTAGTAGGTAACTTTGCTGAAGGATTCAAAAAATAAAATTAAAATCCAAACAAGTTTTACCGTCGTTATTTTGTCCAGCCATTAACAGTCCACAGGAATGTGGTGGATCAAAGATTTTTGAAAACTAGGCCTAGACATTTTATATAGCACAGCAGGCCTCTACTGTTAAAAGGAAATCAGACTTACCGGATCCTTTGTGGAAGCTATTGTTTCTTCAGCGTATCGTCATCAAACAACTTGTCTTAAACACTTAATTTGTTGGCTACAGTAGTGCAGTTACTTTGTTTTAAAATGTTCTGGGACTCAAAATCGGAGTCCTTAACGAAACAAAACATGGCGGACAATTTATCTTGCTTCGGATCTGAAACCAGAAGTAAACATCAACTTCAATGACAGTTAACATAAAGTTAAAACACATATGACATTGTCGCCGAGGATGGCTTGCTAGCTAACGTCAGTGTTTTATTCATATCATCCGTTTTGTCATAAAACAGCTTAGCTAGTTAGCGAAATGATAGTTCGCGACGCTAGCTGACTCGGGAGCTCGTGTGGGGACATATGTGCTTCAGGAGCCTGTGGGTTTGATATGATTCCACCATGGGCAACAACAACTGGCTACTAGTTCGTTTTCTGACATATGTTCAACTCAGCTAGTTTGTCCAGTGACCACCGCATTTGGAATGACAACTACAGACTGACATGTAGCTGGCTAGTTAGCATTCTGGCTCACAGTGGCGAAATACACAGCCATCTCGATTTAAGAGTTCATGGTAGAGATATTTAAAGAAAGGAGAATATAGGAACCCCATTCGTTAATGAATAGAGGAACGTATATCGCCTCACCCAGCAGACTGTCGAATTCACGTTGTTATGCTAGGTGACGCGGTTGCTAAACGAATAGTCAGGGTATGAGTCGAGAAACCTGCATATTTTCCTCCACAGTAAATAATAATGTCATTCCAAATCTATACGATATTACAGAGAACAAGTAAATTATCTCACATACCGGAATATATTTGTAAAGACGAAATTGTTGTTGTTCTTCTTCTTCTTCAGTTTACTTTATTGGTGGTTGGCATCCAATATCTTGCGTTACCGCCCCCAATACTATAGTATAAATCCATTATACTTCAGGGACAGGCAGAAATGTATGCAATTACTGTATTTCACGGAGGAAAATGTGGGAGGGTCATGCTATTTCAATTTCAGTCTGGGGAGGGATTAGTATTTTTTTTATTTAGTCCAGGGGAGGGTCATATAATTTGTAATTGATGAAATCTCAGTACTTGTCACCATTTTGGAATATACGTATTGAATTACCATCTAACTTCGGTGGACAACCCTGCTCTCTCTCTCCCAATTCTATTTAAGATGCTTTATTGGCATGGGAAACATATTTCCAAAGCAAGTGAAATAGATAATTAACAAAAGTGAAATAAACAATAAAAAAATTTACAATAAACATTTCACTCACGAAAGTTACAAAAGAATGAAGACATTTAAATGTCATATTATGTCTATATACAGTGTTATAATGATGTGCAAATAGTTAAAGTACAAAAGGGAAAATAAATAAACATAAATATGGGTTTTATTTACAATGGTGTTTGTTCTTCACTGGTTGCCCTTTTCTTGTGGCAACAGGTCACACATCTTGCTGCTGTGATTGCACACTGTGGTATTTCACCTAATAGATGTGTGAGTTTATCAAAATTGTATTTGTTTTCACATTCTTTGTGGGTCTGTTTAATCTGAGGGAAATATGTGTCTCTAAAATGGTCATACATTTGGCAGGAAGTTAGGAAGTGCAGCTCAGTTTCCACCTCATTTTGTGGACAGTGTGCACAGTTACCCTTGCCTAACGATTCTCGTAGCCTTTAACAGCACAGGAGTAGCTGACTGCGTCCTCACTGCTGACTTGTTCTAGGGAGAGGTAGTTATCTTGGGTGTTTGGGTTGGTGAGAAGTATGATAGAAAAATTACATATTTACCTTATTTGTTTGATATTAATAGTTAACAATATATACCTAACAATAGTAAGACATTTCTGTCCTATTAATGATGTGTTTTTTATGGTCTCCACTCTAGCTTCCTGCAGCTAGTCGAGGACATGGGTTTTACTAGAGATAGCTTGAAGCTGACAATTGATTGATGTCTTAGTGATAAAAAAACAAACATTCCATTCTATCATTAGTGGTGCATGTGAGACATATGTCTCCGGTCTAACTGAGCCTGCATTCTATACATGAGATTGTGTCTGTGACTCGAGATAGAGATAGCCTGAAGGAATAGAACAAACATCTCATTGTTTGTTCTCATCCTTGCATCTGGGAAACTAAGCCGGGGAGGAGTCGAACTAGCCCGACTAAGAATTTTTAAGTCCTGTATAACATCTGTTTTCTCATTATCAGTTGGGTTACTCGGTCCAACACTCAAGGGTGTTGGGTCGACAGCCTCATTATTGCAATAACTAATCGATATTGAATAAAGATGATTGTTTGAAGAAATGACAAAGTCTCTCACTTGATTAGAATATTCCACAGCAGAAGTTGTCCGTTCTTGTACCAGATGTAGGTGGGGTTGGGGTTGTCAGTCAGAAGACAGGTGGTGCTACAGGTCACCTTCCCTTCCTCTGTGCTAGGAGTCTTCTTCACCTGCAAGTCTGAAAAGGGGTAAATAAAGACAAGAGCATAATCATTATTTCCACCAATAATATAATGACTTAGACTAGATGATATAATACTGTAAGGACAGTATTTCCTGTGACATTCAGAGTTATTCCAGGGAAGCTGTATCCCCATTTTACCTCAGTTGTTGTAAATCTGAACTTGTATTCAGCAGAGTCACTCTCTCTCAGGTCTGTGATTCTCAGGGTGGAGTCCTTGTCTGTAGTTGGATGGTACTTCACATGACCTGCATACTCTGGGTCCTGGCTTAGATCTGTAGTAACTACAGACTCCCATTTGTTGAACCAGGAAACTTATGTGATGTTTTGCTAGCTGGGATGTCTGTATGTGCAGGTAATGTCCACTGTTGACCCCTTCAAGGCACAGATATCCTCTTGGTGTAAGTCACATTTCAACAGCTCTCAAACAGCTCTCAACAGCTCTGAACATGAACACCTGAAACAAAATGTATCTGATCAATTCCTCAAACGACAATGAGATGATTTTCAAGTGTTTTAGATGTATTGAACTGGTTCATTTAAATGAATAAAAAATACAGACACATACAGAGCATTTGGAAAGAATTCAGATTGCTTGACTTTTTCACATTGATAAGTTACAGACTTATTGTAAAATGTAAAACGAATAATTCTAAAACGGTATAACAAGATAACATGCCATTTTCTACCTTTTATATTATACTGCATCATTTCTACTCGTGTTACTATCCAAGAGTGCACAGATTTGTCTGTTTTTCCCCACATGTTCTACTATTGGTCCACAGGCCTTAATGATTGATACTTAAGATGATTATTATAGGTGAGTCCAGACTCACACACTGTAGGAGTGAGAAAATCCTCATGGTCTTTTACAGCACAGGATTAACTGTCTGTAGAGTAATACCAGACCACTAGAGTATTACAGGAGTATTGTTGGGAAGTAGGGTCATGGAGATGTTGTCCATTCTTGTACCAGATGTAGGTGGGGTTGGGGTTGTCAGTCAGAAGACAGGTGGTGCTACAGGTCAGTGTTCTCTTCTTTTCCTCTGTGGAGGAAGACACCTTCACCTGCAGGTCTGAATGATTCTAATGAATTAATATAATTTGTTATTATACTGTTGAAGTCGGAAGTTTACATACACCTTAGCCAAATACATTATTCAGAATTACTGACAATTAATTATAGTACAAACTCCCTGTCTTAGGTCAGTTAGGATCACCACTATTTTAAGAATGTGAAATGTCAGAATAACAGTAGAGAATTATTTATTTCAGCTTTTATTTCTTTCATTAAATTTCAAGTGGGTCAGGAGTTTACATACACTCAATTAGTATTTGGTAGCATTGCCTTTAAATTGTTTAACTTGGGTCAAACGTTTCGGGTAGCCTTCCACAACCTTCCCACAATAAATTGGGTGAATTTTGGCCCATTCCTCCTGACAGAGCTGGTGTATCTGAGTCAGGATTGTAGGCCTCCTTGTACGCACATGCTTTTTCAGTTCTGCCCACAAATGTTCTATAGGATTGAGGTCAGGGCCTCTCCAATACCTTGACTTTATTGTCCTCAAGCCATTTTGTCACAACTTTGGAAGTATGCTTGGGGTCATTATCCATTTGGAAGACCCATTTGCAACCAAGCATTATCTTCCTGACTGATGTCTTGAGATGTTGCTTCAATATATCCACATAATTTACCACATCATGATGCCATCTATTTTGTGAAGTGCACCAGTCCCTCCTGCAGCAAAGCACCCCCACAACATGATGCCACCCTCGTGCTTGATGGTTGGGATGGTGTTCTTCGGCTTGCAAGCCTTCCCCTTTTTACTCCAAACATAACGATGGTCATTATGGCCAAACAGTTCTATTTTTGTTTCATAAGACTAGAGGACATTTCTCCAAAAAGTACGATCTTTGTTGCAAACCGTAGTCTGGCTTTTTTATGCGGTTTTTGAGCAGTGACTTCTTCCTTGCTGAGCGGCCTTTCAGGTTTTGTCAATAAAGCACTCGTTTTATACTGTGGACATTTTGTACCTGTTCCCTCCAGCATCTTCACAAGGTCCTTTGCTGTTGTTCTGGGATTGATTTGCACTTTTAGCACCAAAGAACGTTCATCTCTAGGAGCCAGAACGCGTCTCCTTCCTGAGCGGTATGACGCTGCATGGTCCCATGGTGTTTATACTTGCGTACTATTGTTTGTACAGATGAATGTGGTACCTTCAGGCATTTGGAAATTGCTCTCAAGGATGAACCAGACTTGTGGAGGTCTACAATTTATTTTTCTGAGGTCTTGGCTGATTTCTTTTGGTTTCCCATGATGTCAAGCAAAGAGGCACTGAGTTTGATCGTAGGCCTTGAAATACATCCACAGGTACACCTCTTATTGACTTAAATGATGTCAATTTGCCTATCAGAAGCTTCTAAAGCCATAACATAATTTTCTGGAATTTTCCAAGCTGTTTAAGGGCACAGTCAACTTAGTGTATGTAAAATTCTGACCCACTGGATTTGTGATACAGTAAGTAAAATCTGTCTGTAAACAATTGTTGGAAAAATTACTTGTGTCATGCACAAAGTAGATGTCCTAACCGACTTGCCAAAACTATAGTTTGTTAACAAGAAATTTGTGGAGTGGTTTAAAAATGAGTTTTAATCACTCCAACCTAAGTGTATGTAAACTTCCGACTTCAACACTATATTGTTACAGTCAGTTGTTCCATGGAAGCTGTACCCCATTCTGCATTCTGTGTTTTAAATCTGAACTTGTATTCAGTTGAATCTCTCTCAGGTCTTCTCAAGGTGCAGTCTTTCTCTTTAGTCCCAAGGTACTCAGCACGACCTGCATACTCTGGCACCGAGCTCAGGATTTTAGGCACCTCATTACATTTCTCTTGTTTTAAACCTCTTAGCTAGCGGGATCAAATTCGACAACATCCGGTGAAATTGCAGAGCGCCAAATTCAAAATAAAAAATCGTAATATTAAACATTCATGACAATACAAGTGTCTTACATGGTTCAAAAGCTTAGAATCTTGGTAATCGAACTGCGTTGTCAGATTTCAAAAAGGCTTTACGGTAAAAGCATAGCATTTGATTGTCTGAGGACAGCTCCTCACATTAGCATATTTTCCAAACCAGCACAGGCATCACAAAATATCAAATAAAGATAAAATAAATGACTTACTTTTGAAGATCTTCCTCTGTTTGCAATCCCAAGGGTCCCAGCTACACAATGAATGGTCGTTTTTTTCGATAAAGCACTTCTTTTATATCCCAAAAACGGCGTTTAGTTGGCGCCATTGAATTCAATAATCCAACATGCATACAAAGGATTCCAAAATGTTACCAGCAAAGTTTGTACAAACAAGTCAAACTATGTTTTTTAACCATCCTCAGGTTGTCTAATATCTAAATAAATTATAATATTTCGAACGGAGATTACTATGTTCAATAGGAAAGGAAAAGAACGAAGAGCGCCCATGTTCACGCATGCAAAAAGAATACTTTTGCATTGGCACTCACCTTGGAAAGACTACAAATACTTCTTAATTTTTCCGAAAAACAAGCCTAAAACCTTGTATAAAGACTGTTGACATCTAGTGGAAGCCATAGGAACTGCAATCTGGGAGGCGGAAGTCATTCGGAGCTAAATTTAAAAAAAGATTCTGGATGGATTTTCCTCTGGTTTTTGCCTGCTATATCAGTTCTGTTATACTCACAGACATGATTTTAACAGTTTTAGAGACTTCAGGGTGTTTTCTATCCAATTCTATGCATATCCTAGCTTCTGGGTCGGAGTAACAGGCAGTTTACTTTGGGCACGTCAGACAGGCGGAAATTCAGGAAACTAGACCGTGCGCTGAGAGGTTTTAAACCAGTTTGGTTCTGAGACTACATGATAACTTGGATGTTGATATGTGCAGGGCAGTTCCACTGTTAAAGCCCTTCACAGCACAGATACTCTGATGGGTGTAAGTCATGTTGAAACAGTTCTGACCCAAGTGTTATTGCACTCAACAAAAATATTAATGCAACATGCAACAATTTATATGATTTTACTGAGTTAAAGTTCATATAAAGAAATCAGTCATTTGAAATAAATGAATTATGCCCTAATCTATAGATGTCACATGACTGGGAATACTGATATGCATCTGTTGGTCACGGATCCCTTAAAAAAGGTAGTCAGTATCTGGTGTGACCACCATTTGCCTCATGCAGTGCAACACATCTCCTTCACATAAGACAATAGATTTAATGTATTTTTGTATTGAATACATGTTTTCTGAAAATTACCACCAGGGCCTCAAAGTCAAACTTAAATTAATCATTCTTTATTATCAGCAAGCTGGAGAGTATCCAACAAACTTAATGCACCACAGTACACGTCGGTCAGGAGCTCTTTCGGGGCAGTCCCGTTAGTTCTCTTATATACTGCTTACACAGACAAGTTATATTTGCATGATTTACATTTTTCATAATTAATTCATCATTAACGATTGGTTAATGCATGTGACTGGCACCGTCTCCTATCTTAAATTATAGAACATGTTCTGGGCCTTCTGACAAAAGGTCTGAGGGGGTAATGACCCCCCTCACATCTCTACCCAGCACCAACAGGAACCAATGACTGTATGAGGAAAGATGTACAATTCAAGGCTCTCTCTTCAGACAACATTTCTCTCACACATGAATATGAACCTATTTTTGAAACATCATTCTACATTATTTAATGGATAACAGGAGTTACTGAAATAAGATACAGCTCTGAACACCCCACTCCACACACACACCACTCCAAGACACTTGATACATATGGATCCAGAGCTGCATATTATCTACACAGGTTACCATGGGAATCAGACTTAGTAAACTGTTAGAGAATGGGAGATGGATGACTCTTTACAATATGTTTTCTATTGAAACTGTATTGAGGGATCTGGAACAGGTGCCGGAGAGGAGGTAGATGAAAGAAAACATGTTTGTGCTTCCTTGTGTTTTTTTAGTGACCCTGAATGAGCAAAGCTCTTTCCACATAGACAGGAGTAAGGTTTCTCTCCAGTGTGGATTCGCTGGTGTGTAGTCAAGGTGAAATCTAGAGCAAAACTCTTCCCACACTGATCACAGCTATAAGGTCTCTCTCCTGTGTGTATGCGTTGGTGTTTAGTCAGGTTTCCTGATTGATTGAAGCTCTTCCCACAATGCTCACAGCTATAAGGTTTCTCTCCTGTGTGTATGCGTTGGTGTCTAGTCAATTCTAATGATTGATTGAAGCTCTTCCCACACTGATCACAGCTATAAGGCTTCTCTCCTGTGTGTATGCGTTGGTGTGCAATCAGATTGGAATCTCGAACAAAACTCTTTCCACACTGATAACAGCTATAAGGCTTCTCTCCTGTGTGTATGCGTTGGTGTATAGTCAGGGGTCCTGATCGATTGAAGCTCTTCCCACACTGATCACAACTATAAGGCTTCTCTCCTGTGTGTATGCGTTGGTGTGTAATCAGGTCTCCTGATCGACTGAAGCTCTTCCCACACTGATCACAGCTATAAGGTTTCTCTCCTGTGTGTATGCGTTGGTGTGCAGTCAAGTTTCCTGAATAATTGAAGCTCTTCCCACACTGATCACAGGTATAAGGCTTCTCTCCTGTGTGTAGGCGTTGGTGTGTGGTCAGGGCTCCTGAATGATTGAAGCTCTTCCCACACTGATCACAGCTATAAGGCTTCTCTCCTGTGTGTATGCGTTGGTGTATAATCAGGGATCCTGAATGATTGAAGCTCTTCCCACACTGATCACAGCTATAAGGCTTCTCTCCTGTGTGTATGCGTTGGTGTGTAGTTAGGTGTCCTGCCGTATAGAATTTCCTCCCACACTGATCACAGCTATAAGGCTTATCTCCTGTGTGTATTCGCTGGTGTGTAGTCAGGTGTCCTGACGTCCAGAAATTCTTCCCACACTGATCACAGCTATAAGGCTTCACTCCTCTGTGTACTCGCTGGTGTGTAGTCAGGGAGAAATTTTGAGCAAAACTCTTCCCACACTGATCACAGCTATAAGGCTTCTCTCCTGTGTGTATGCGTTGGTGTCTAGTCATGGCTCCTGAATTACTGAAGCTTTTCCCACATTGATCACAGCTATAAGGCTTCTCTCCTGTGTGTATGTGTTGGTGTGTGGTCAGATGTACTAATTGATTGAAGCTCTTCCCACACTGATCACAGCTATAAGGCTTCTCTCCTGTGTGTATGCGTTGGTGTCTAGTCAGGGCTCCTGATTTATTGAAGCTCTTCCCACACTGATCACAGCTATAAGATTTCTCTCCTTTGTGTACGAGCTGGTGTGTAGTCAGGTCTCCTGATTGATTGAAGTATTTCCCACAATCAAAGCAGGGGTAAGGCCTCTCCCCTGTATGAATTCTCTGATGAGATTTGAAGGTTTTAGATGCAGCGAAACTCTTCTCAAACTGAGAGCAGTGGTACGGTTTCTCTCCGGTGTGAATCCGCTCATGAATTTTCAAATCCTTCTGTTTAGCAAAACTCTTCCCACAGTCAGAGCAGCTGTGGTGAGGTTTCTTCCCTATACCTCTATACTGGTGTTTCTTGAGGTGTTCTGGTCTGGAGAGACTCTTCTCTTTCTTGTCAGCATCATGATGTTGTTGAGGCTCCCCAGATGATAAGCCCCTCCCTCTAAGAGAGCAACGATTAGGGATGTCCCCTGTGAAACAAAGATATTGAATGAGTTTTGTAAAATATGGGTCCATAAACAGATGGGGCGTTACATGAAATGAATGCCTTTTGCGTTCCTTAGATATTTTCCAGTAATAATTGTGCAGCAAAATTCAATTTTAAATCTCTGTTATATTAAATAAAGTGCCCTTTAATACAGAACACATGGAAAATTCAATTCATCAGAATTTTAATATGAATAAACACTTGCTAAAGTGACATTTCAGCATTTTGAGTACGGTTACAAGCGCAGAATAATATGATTATTGTGAAGTCAATTAGTATAGGAGTTTTATTTAAACGTTGACATGCTTGGAAAGAAGAACAATTTCCCTAATAAACCTGTTTACATCGACACATCTGAAATCAGGCTACCTGATGGGACTTTGATAAATTAAAAATTGGCAATCAAAATATACTTTCTACAACAGCAACCATGTTTAAAAGAAAAAGAAGCATATTTGAATACGAGTTTGGACAAAAAGTTTATATGTGAAACTATTTCTAAGCTGCATACTTTCAGTTTTTCCTGAACTCACTGGACTCGGTCAAAAGAAGTTAGCTGGCGCTGCTTGTGTTAGAACATGCAGATGAAATACACCTCTATAACTCTGATTAAAGTGTTTCATGTCCTAATCATTCTAAAGATTGATCAGAAAACCAGGTGTTTTTAAAGGCGTATGCTTCCTTCTGTTATGACCTTACACCAATTAAGATCAGCAGAGTAAGGTGTTTACATGACTAATGCCATACTCAGCCTACTGCCTTAATCAGTTTAATAGGAAATGATTAGTGTGCATGTAAAGCCCTAGTTATTTGGTGAGATGACTTTAAAATGAGGGACAGATGTAAATTAATCACTA
Source organism: Salvelinus namaycush (assembly GCF_016432855.1). Taxonomy (NCBI): domain Eukaryota; kingdom Metazoa; phylum Chordata; class Actinopteri; order Salmoniformes; family Salmonidae; genus Salvelinus; species Salvelinus namaycush. The sequence goes on from NC_052345.1 coordinate 3,863,462, forward strand.
ATTACATGAAATAAATAATGTTCAGAAATGACAGTAATTTCTGAACATGATTTATTTCATGTAATTAGTGATTAATTTACATCTGTGCCTCATTTTAAAGTCAACCCTGTTACATGAACTGAACTCGTTTTAATATGGTTAAACTATTCTTCAAAAAAGGGGGGGGGGGGGGGAGAATTGCATAAGAAACATTGAACATCTAATAGTCAAATCAGAGTAAAAGCAGGTGAGCTGGTTCAACTCTTTTTGACAATTCTCTGCTGTTTTGTGGTGGAAAACTGAGCATCTCAACCCTTCTATCCAGACACAGACATGCTAGAAATGTTTTAACAATAACTTTTTTTGTTAAGATTGCATTCAATTACTACTCCCTGTTGCACAATACTAGCTTCCATTCCCCCGGTCACAAGCAGATTCATGGCTGATTTAAAGGACTATTTTAACAATGTAGTGTTTTTGTTGTTTTCACTAGTCCCCTGTTACGGTTAGTCCCCTGTTACTTTATTTGACACATTGGCTATTACTATAGTATTTATTTTTCATTTAACCTCTTGAGATGGCAAAACATGTATTTTATTAAGTTGAACACGTGCTCTTTATGACATGACAGAATGTTGAAATTATGTGAAATCAAACTTCTTTTTTTTTTTTTACCAAGGTACACTTCTTAAAATTGGGTGGAACGACCAGATATTTTCATCAATATATAACTCATCAATTAATTGTTACAGAAGCGGACTGTAGTCTAATCCACACCATGGTTCTTACTTAATGAAATCAAATCTCCATGTTCCTCTTCTCCTCTCTCAGTTCCACTCTGCCCTGGTGTTTTCCTGCAGTCGACCAGATCCAGCAGTAAAGTACTGGGAGGCGATTGACCTGGGGACTCCTGGAGGGTGGAGGGGGACGGGCTAGATTTGTCCTGTTGGCCGCAAGAAGTATTCAACATAGATTAATATTAAACCAAATATTGTATTAATTCAGTCTAAACCTCTGAGTTGGGTGCATCCTTCGAATATCTCCTTTTTCCTTTAATGTTCAATCGTTCACTACAACACACAAATATAAGAGCATTGGGCTGGTGGAGGAATGGGCTAGTTTCCACCATATATCTCATACCAGTCATTTCCCTTCAAACAGCGAGGAAGAGGTGAAGCGAGAGAGATAACTGGGCCCAAAATCTGTCTTCTGCCTTATTTGATGGAATATACATTTCGTAAAGATTAGGTTATTAGGAGTGTATTGGTAAAAGTAGGCCACTTTTCAGGGAAGTCAGGAACCAATATAAACAGTCAGTTAGGAAAGCAAAGGCTAGCTTTTTCAAACAGAAATTTGCATCCTGCAGTACTAACTCCAAAATGTTCTGGGACACTAAAGTCCATGGAGAATAAGAGCACCTCCTCTCAGCTGCCCACTGCACTGAGGCTAGGAAACACCGTCACCACCGATAAATCCACGATAATCGAGAATTTCAATAAGCATTTCTCTACGGCTGGCCACGCTTTCCACCTGGCTACCCCAACCCCGGCCAACAGCTCTGCACCCCCTGCAGCTTCTGGCCCCCCTCTCAGATAGAGTTCAGGGTGTCAAATCGGAGGGCCTGTTGTCTCGTGCCGACTCTTTTCTCTGTATATATCAATGTCGCTCTTGCTGCGGGTGATTCCCTGATCCACCTCTACGCAGACGACACCATTCTGTATATATCTGGCCCTTCCTTGGAAACGGTGTTAACTAACCTCCAAACGAGCTTCAATGCCATACAACACTCCTTCCGTGGCCTCCAACTGCTTTTAAATGCTAGTAAAGCTAAATTCATGCTCTTCAACCGATCGCTGCCCGCACCCGCCCGCCTAGCATCACTACTCTGGACGGTTTTGACTTAGAATATGTGGACAACTATAAATACCTAGGTGTCTGGCTAGACTGTAAACTCTCCTTCCAGACTCACATTAAGCATCTCCAATCCAAAGTTAAATCTAGAATCGGCTACCTATTTCGCAACAAAGCCTACTTCACTCATGCTGCCAAACATACCCTCGTAAAACTGACTATCCTGCGATTCTTGACTTTAGCGATGTCATTTACAACATAGCCTCCAACACTCTACTCAGCAAATTGGATGCAGTCTATCACAGTGCCATCCGTTTTGTCATCAAAGCCCCATATACTACCCACCATTGCGACCTGTATGCTCTCGTTGGCTGGTCCTCGCTACATATTCGTCGCCAAACTCACTGGCTCCAGGTCATCTACAAGTCTCTGCTAGGTAAAGCCCCGCCTTATCTCAGGTCACTGGTCACCATAGCAGCACCCACCTGTAGCACGCGCTCCAGCAGGTATATTTCACTGGTCATCCCCAAAGCCAACACCTCATTTGGCCGCCTTTCCTTCCAGTTCTCTGCTGCCAATGACTGGAACGAATTGCAAAAATCACTGAAGTTGAAGACTTATATCTCCCTCACTAACTTCAAGCATTGGCTGTCAGAGCAGCTTACCGATCACTGCAGCTGTACACAGCCAATCTGTAAATAGCCCATCCAACCAAATACCTACCTCATCCCCATATTTGTTTTTTTCTGCTCTTTTGCACACCAGTATTTATTCAAGTGTTTATAATTGCACATCCTCAACTGCACATCTATCACTCCAGTGTTAATGGCTAAATTGTAATTACTTCGCCACTATGGCCTATTTATTGCCTTACCTCCTTACTTCATCTGCACACACTGTATACAGATTTTCTATTTTGTTATTTACTGTACTTTGTTTATCCCATGTGTAACTCTGTGTTGTTGTTTTTGTCGCACTGCTTTGCTTTATCTTGGCCAGGTAGCAGTTGTAAATGACAACTTGTTCTCAACTGGCCTACCTGGTTAAATAAAGGTTAAATAAATAAAAAATATGGTAGTAGTGCCTGTACGTCACTAGTTACCACAAACAAAGCCATAAACCACGCACATTTCTAAAATGTATCTTATTAAAATGTGATTTTAACCCTAACAACACTTCTGACTTTTTGCCCGAACCTTGAATAAATGAAAATGCGATATAGACGTTTGTGGCTGTGGAAACACCCATGTCTGCCCTCTCATTGGCTATAATGGTCCCACCTGATCTTGCCTCTTTACCGATTGCCTTCCATTTAAGAAAACCTTTATTTTCTTTGTTAGAACGGCCACTTGAGTATCTGGTCAAATAATGGATAATGTGTTCGAAAGGAATGTGAACACTTTGGGAGGAAGGAGAGATAATTAGTTCATAGTCACAGATTCCTAAACATGATATAGTAGTAGGCTACTTTGACGAAGAAAAAAAATCCCAACAAGTTTTACCGTGATGTATTTTTTGTTGAGCCGTTTAAACCGAGCACAGGAAGTGGAGGATCAAAGATTATGAGAACTAGGCCTGGACATTTTGTACAAACCAGCAGACTTATACTGTTAAAGCCAGACTTACCCGATCCATTGTGAGAGCTATTGTTTCTTTGTATGGAATGAAATATTGTTGGGTACAGTACAGTTTAACTACTTTGTTGTAGTGTTCAGATAATGACTTGGGACTTGCGGAGAGAAAATTCGATTCTCAAGGCTGCAACTGATGCGCCCCTAGACCAGAGCAATCAAACATCTACTTCAATATCAAAACGGAATTAAGTTCAAACAAATAAACGTCTCATGTAGCCTAATATTACTTCAGAAAGTTCCTGGATAACATTTTACGTGATCTATACAATTCGATTAAAGTCAAGAAAACGTTCAACACCGCATTTCGCTAAGAATCCTGTAGTCTGCTATCGTCTACCCTTGCCTGGCAGTAACTTGGAACACATGCGCAAAGAGGGAGTATCTGAATAGGCATTTTTTTTTTTTATTGTATCTTTTATTAACAACAAATCAATACATGAAGTACATATGGGAACACAAGTTTATATAAATAATATACAACGGAAGTACAATATCACATTACACAAGGACCTTAAGGGACATACATACACTTATAATTCTAACAGCTTTTTTGTTAGTAGAGTTTTTAATTGTCTTAAAATACAGTTCAATTTCTTTTTGTAAGGTAAGAAAACACGTTTGTAAATTTACATTTGTGAATATGAAATTTGGCCAAAAGAATAAAGAATAATTGTTTCAGGTTATTTTTATCGTAGGTAAAGAATCCAAGCAGTACATCTCTCCACAATAGTGTAAGATCTTCATAAATGTGTTCAATTATAAATCAATTATAAATCAATTATTTTAGTTCAATTATAAATCTACTGATGTCTTGCCACAGTTTTCTTACATGCATACAATGCCAAAAAAAGATGCAACACTGTTTCTGGGTGGTCATTACAAAAGGAGCAATTTGAGTTGATGTTTTCCTTAAACTTCTTCATATAGTGGTTAGCAGGATAATATTTATTAATAATTTAAAAGGAAACTTCCTTAATTTTGTTAATAAGTAGGTATGTGTGTGGCAACATCCAAACTTTTTTCCAACAGATATTATCAATAAATCCGTTCCAATAAGGCATGACATAAGGTATAGATACAACATCCTGCTGAAACAAGGTTCGTAATCGCTCTGTTGTTGAATGGACCAAAAAAGAAACAAATCTTTCCTACTGATGAGTCAACAGGGTTAATGGAAGGTAGGTTCTGAGGGTCTTGACACGTTCCTGAATAACAAAGCAACACCTGAGGGAATGGCATCTAAAACAATTGCAAAATCTTTAGGTGTTACAGGGACCTTGTAAAGTGATAAGAATTCCTTATCTGAATAGGCCTCTCGTGAGGGGGTGTCTGAGAATTACTACTTCTGGTCATTCACTGCTGCTATAATGGCAGCTGCTGTACACTACTAGCACAGATAGGACAAAGAGCTGTTTATGCAAGTCTTTGCAATGGGTGCATCAAACCTAATTCACAAGTAATTCTCCTGTCAAAAATAAACTTAAGTCCAGTGGTGGAAAAAGAACCCAATTGTCATACTTGAGTCAAAGTAAAGATACCATAATAGAAAATGACAAGTAAAAGTGAAAGTCACCCAGTAAAATTCTACTTGAGTAAAAGTCTAAAAGTAGTTGGTTTCTACTATACTTATCTATCAAAATAAATGTAATTGCTCAAATATACTTAAGTATTAAAAGTAAAAGTATGAATAATTAAAATGTCCTTATACTAAGCAAACCAGACGGCACAATCTTCTTGTTTTTAAAAATGTACAGATAGGCAGGGGCACATTCCAACACTCAGAAATAATTTACAAACAAAGCATTTGTGTTTAGTGAGTCTGCCAGATCAGAGGAAGTAGGGATGACCGGGGATGTTCTCTTGATAAGTGTGTGAATTGAACCATTTTCTGTACTGCTAAGTATATCATTTTCTTTAGGAATGTAGTGAAGTAAAAGTAAAAGTAAAAGTTGTAAATATATAAATACTAAAGTAAAGTACGGATTCCCCCCAAAAACGACTTAAAACTTCTTCAGGCTGCAAGCCCGAGGTCGGTACACTTATGACAACATCCAGCTCAAGTGCAGGGCGCGAAATTCAAAATATATTTTTTAGAAATATTTAACTTTCACACATTAACAAGTCCAATACAGCATTTGAAAGATAAACATCTTGTGAATCCAGCCAACATGTCCGATTTTTAAAATGTTTTACAGCGAAAACACCACGTATATTTATGTTAGCTCACCACCAAATACAAAAAAGGACAGACATTTTTCACAGCACAGGTAGCATGCACAAAGCCAACCTAACTAACCAAGATCCAACCAAAATGTGCATATTTGAGGTATAAATCAGTTTTACATTGATGCTACCATCACAGCTACCGTCAAAAATAGCACCGAAGCAACCAGAGTAATTACAGACACCAACATCAAATATCTAAATACTCATCATAAAACTTTTCTGAAAAATATATGGTGTATAGCAAATGAAAGACGAAGATCTTGTGAATACAGAAAATATTTCCGATTTTTTAAGTGTTTTACAGCGAAAACACAATATAGCGTTATATTAGCTTACTACAATAGCTAACACACAACAGCATTGCTTCAAGGCAAACGGTACCGATAGCACAGTTCGACAGATATATGAAATAGCATCCCAAAATGGGTCCTACTTTTGGTGGTCTTCCATCAGAATGTTGTACAAGGAGTCCTTTGTCCAGAACCGTCGTTGTTTGGAATAAGAACGACTTCTTTCCCTCTTGAATTAGCAAGCGCACTGGCTAAGTGGTGCTAAGCTCTCCTTCGTGAACAAAGTCAAACAACGCAACACGCCTAACGTCCCGAATAAATTTCATTAATCTAATAAACCTATATTGAAAAAACATACTTTACGATGATATTGTGACATGTATCAAATAAAATCAAAGCCGGAGATAGTATTCGCCTATAACGACGGTTTTCCAGAAGGCAATTCCAGGTTCAACTTCGCGCTTTCGAAAATACAGGAAACGGCGGACCAGTCATTCCAAGAGGATTTATTCCACTTCAGAGCAAGATAATCCACTCATTTCTTCTCTCACTTCCGCTTGACATCTAGGGGAAGGTGTATGACCTGTATGTATATCAATACGTGTCATGCCCATTTATAGGCAAGCTCTTGAACAGAGACCTCCGATTTCAGAAACGCACTTCCTGTCAGGAAGTGGGCTGCAGAAGGAGTTCTGTTTCACTCAGAGAAATAATTCAAACGGTTTAAGAAACTAGAGAGTGTTTTCTATCCAATAGTAATAATAATATGCATATTGTACGAGCAAGAATTGAGTACGAGGCCGTTTGAAATGGGCACAGTTTTCCAAGTTAGTCAATACGCCCCCTGCAGCCAGAAGAAGTTTTAAGTAACACTTTAAAGTATTTTTACTTAAGTACTTTACACCACTGCGTAAGTCTTTCTTCTAAACTACAGACAAATATACTGTATTTATAACTAACTCCCTTCTGTCTATGTATATAACTTGTATACAATAAAATAAATAACAATAAACATAACGCTTTATAGCTACAATAAAGCTAACGTTAGCTAGCTAATGACAAGCTCATCTCTGCTGCCTGAATGGTTTCAAGTTTCCCTCGTCTGGGTTTTTTGCTGTTAGCTAACACATGGACAAGCAGTAGCCTACTGCAGTAGTCAGGCTACACCAATTACCAAAATTTTATTTTTACACTGCACAAATCATTGAGAACAGTCAGCACTCGAATGCTAGCTAACAAAAGTTAGTTGATTGTAACATTGACACTATTTGTGTGCTGACTACAGGTTTAACTAACGTTAGTTGATTGTAACATTGACACTATCTGTGTGCTGACTACAGGTTTAACTAACGTTAGTTGATTGTAACATTGACACTGTGTGCTGACTACAGGTTTAACTAACGTTAGTTGATTGTAACATTGACACTGTGTGCTGACTACAAGTTTAACTAACGTTAGCTGATTGTAACATTGACACTGTGTGTGGACCACAGGTTTGGAGGCCCCTCTAAAGATGAACCCTCAATCCTAAAACATGGTACATGATTAAACATTAAGGCGCAATAAGTTGTGTTATCATGAATATATATACTCAGCTAGAGGAGAGAACATGATACATGAAAAATATTATTTTTCTTTCTCAACTTTCACTCAATTTCTCTCTCTTTCTCCTTCTCTAGGATCTGTCGTTCCACCCTCCTGCATCTGTCTGTGTCTTCTCTCCCTGCCCCGTACAGTCTGTGATGTCATGAAGAACTCACTTGTCCATGATCATCTATTCTCCGTGGCCCCTCCACGAGCTGCACCTGTCCGCCCTGGACCGTCGCCTAGCGACCGTGCTCAGAACCTTGAGCCGTTGCCAGGAGCAACAGTGTAGCCTCCATGGAGGAGGCGAGGAGGATGTCACTCATTATAAGACCTTGGTTACACCTGTGACACATGCAGGGTAGTCTCTTAGAAAAAAGGATTCCAAATGGGTTCTTCAGCTGTCCACATAGGAGAACTCTTTTGGGTTCCAGGTAGAACCCTTTGGGTTTCCAGTTGTGTTGTGACAAGGTAGGGGTGGTATACAGAACATAGCCCAATTTGGTAAAAGACCCAAGTCCATATTATGGAAAGAACAGCTCAAATAAGCAAAGGGAAACAACAGTCCATCATTACTTTAAGTCATGAAGGTCAGTCAATACGGAAAATGTCAAGAACTTTGAGTTTCTTCAAGTGCAGTCGCAAAAACCATCAAGCGCTATGATGAAACTGGCTCTCATGAGGACCCCCACAGGAAAGGAAGACCCAGAGTTACATGAAGAGGGTAAGTTCATTAGAGTTAACTGCAGCTCAGATTGCAGCCCAAATACATGCTTCACAGGGTTCAACTAACAGACATCTCTCAACATTAACTGTTCAGAGGAATCAGGCATTCATGGTCGAATTGCTGCAAAGAAACCACTACTAAAGGACACCAATAATAATAAGAGACTTGCTTGGGCCAAGAAACACGAGCAATGGACATTAGACGGGTGGAAATCTGTCCTTTGGTCTGATGAGTCCACATTTGAGATTTTTGGTTCCAACCTCTGTGTCTTTGTGAGACACAGAGTTGGTGAACAGATGATCTCCCCATGTATGGTTCCCAGCATGAAGCATGGAGGAGGTGGTGTGGGGGTGCTTTTGTGCTTTGTGGTGACATTGTCGGTATTTTATTTAGAATTCAAGGTACACTTAACCAGCATGGCTACCACAGCATTCTACAGCGATACGCCAGCCCAGCTGGTTTGCGCTTAGTGGGACTATCATTTGTTTTTCAACAGGACAATGACCTAAAACACACCTCCAGGCTGTATCAGGACTATTTGACCAATAACAAGAGTGATGGAGTGCTGCATCAAAATGAAGTGATGGCACCGGAGGGGATGGCTGCCGTCTTACCGGCTCTTAACCAACCATGCTATTTTGTTGTTTTTTTCGCGTTGTTCCTCACTTGTTTTGTACATAATGTTGCTGCTACCGTCTCTTATGACCGAAAAGAGCTTCTGGACATCAGAACTGCGATTACTCACCTCAGATTAGACAAAGAATTTTCTTCAATGAGTTGGACGGGAGGGATATACTACCCGACCAGGCCCAGATTCCCGTCATTCGCTGGAGAAGGAAACAGAGATTTTGCGGAGAAAGATCAGGGTGCCTTGTGAGGATCAGGCGACAAGTGGCTAATCTGCCTTTGCCTTCCGTCCTGCTAGCTAACGCTCAATCGCTGGAAAATAAATGGGACGAACTGAAAGCACGTATATCCTACCAATGGGACATAAACTTTTAATAGCTTATGTTTCACCGAGTCGTGGCTGAACAACAACATTAAGAACATACAGCTAGAATATTGCCTCAGATATATGTCACTCTTACAAGAACTTGTGAATTCAATTAGGCTTTAATACAAAGTAGCAAATGCCGTGCTGGTCCACGAAACAGACGATTTCCCTGAGCACTGGCTCTGCTTTTATACACATATAGCATATGACTACATCCCTTATGTTACGAATCCCTTTTGGCCCGGCAGTCTAGGGGGATGGTATCGAGACCCGTAACATAACTCATGCAAATTATAGCAGTGAAAAAGTAACAGTGAGAACAAAAACCACAGACAACTAAATTACCGTCAAACACTCAGGGTTTATTTGCAAACACACAGTAAACAGGGGGCAGGAAAAGGGGCTGAGCTGGACCTAAGGAAAGAAACAAATATCCAAAAACACCCCTAAACTAGCCTACTTCAACAACAGCTAACTAACTAACCAAAAACACAGAGGGTGGTCCGCCCAGTTCTATTTAGACAAAGTTTACCTACGGGTAGTGTATGCCCATGGGCAACTTGTCTTAGTACCCCCTTCCCCACCATGAACAAACAGTCAAACACCAAAACAAAACTCACAGCATAACGGACAAAGTGACATGTAGCTGCTAAAACCAAACAAGAGATCTACAGACAGATGGTATTGAGAGAGAGATTGCTCTCCAGAGAAAACAACTGACAGGGTTTTTAAACCAAGGGAAAGGGGTTGTGATTGGGTAAGGGAAAAGGAGCAGGTGTCTTCTGATTAGCGACTGATTGGGGAATGATGATTGTCACCTGTGAGGGGAGAAGGAGAGAAAAGAAATACACACACAGGAAACCTGTATCCGTAACACCATATGTAAATTAAGTTACTCCCCTTAGTCCTTCTGCCACCATTATCTTTTAGTCTGAGTTCTTTGCTTGTTCACGCCCAATAATGCCCATATCTGCTTCCGGATAGATTACAATGGTGGCAGGACCCCTTCATACAAAAATAATACATACATTGCATGCTCATGTTTCACCTGTTGGTCATTCTGCTACCATTCTCCTTCCTGTGTCCTTCTGACAATAGTATGTCCAGCTGTCATAAATGTACTTATGGCCTTGGTTAATGTACTCTTTGGCATGTTACCCTTTTCATAAATAGCAAATGTACTGGGTGTCATCTTCTCTTCCTATGGCCAATGTACTTTTTGTCCTTGCTACTTCAGCATGGCAACTACACCTATTTATATTACATTAGCTCCCACAAAGGCACCTCAGCAAAGAAGAAGCCACTGCTCCAAAACTGCCATAAAAAAGCCAGACTACGGTTTGCAACTGCACATTGGGACAAAGATCGTACTTTTTGGAGAAATGTCCTCTGGTCTGATGAAACAAAAATGGAACTGTTTGGCCATAATGACCATCATTATCTTTGGAGGAAAAAGGGGGAGGCTTGTAAGCCGAAGAACACCATCCCAACCGTGAAGCACGGGGGTGGCTACATCATGTTTTGGGGGTGCTTTGCTGCAGAAGGGACTGGTGCACTTCACAAAATAGATGGCATCATAAGGAAAGGAAATTATGTGGATATCTTGAAGCAACATCTCAAGACATCAGTCAGGAAGTTAAAGTTTGGTCGCAAATGGGTTTTCCAAATGGACAATGACCCCAAGCATACTTCTGAAGTTGTGGCAAAATGGCTTAAGGACAAAAAAGTCAAGGTATTGGAGAGGCCATCACAAAGCCCCGACCTCAATCCTATAGAAAAATGTGTGGGCAGAACTGAAAAAGTGTATGCAAGCAAGGAGGCCTACAAACCTGACTCAGTTACACCAGCTCTGTCAGGAGGAATGAGCCAAAATTCACCCAACTTATTGTGGGAAGCTTGTGGAAGGCTACCCGAAACATTTGACCAAAGTTAAACAATTTAAAGGCAATGCTACCAAATACTAATTGAGTGTATGTAAACTTCTGACCCACTGGGTATGTGATGAAAGAAATAAAAGTTAATCTTTACTATTATTCTGACATTTCACAATCTTAAAATAAATGAACTTAAACCTAAATGAACTAAAAAAGGGAATTATTACTCAGATTAAATGTCAGGAATTGTGAAAAACTGAGTTTAAATGTATTTGGCTAAGGTGTATGTAAACTTCTGACTTCAACTGTATGCATCTGTTGGTCACAGATACCTTAAAAAAACGGTAGTCAGTATCTGGTGTGACCACCATTTGCCTCATGCAGTGCGACATAAGATAAAGGATTTAATGTATTTTTGTATTGAATACATGTGTCGTGGAAATTACTACCAAGGACTCAGTCAAACTTAAATGAATCATTCTTTACTTTCAGCAAGCTGGAAAGGTTGCAACAAACTTAATGCACCATAGTACACATCGGTCGGGAGCTCTTTCGGGGCAGTCACGTTAGTTCTCTTATATACTGCTTACACAGACAAGTTATATTTGCATGATTTACATTATTCATCATTAACGTTTGGTTCCTGCATGTAACTTATAGAACATATTCTGGGCATTCTGCCAAAAGGTCTGAGGGGATCATGACTGTCTCCCCCTCACATCTATACCCAGCACCTACAGGAACCAATGATGTATGAGACAAGATGTACAATTCAAGGCTCTCTCTTCAGACAACATTTCCCCCACACATGAATATACCCCTACTATTGGTGAAACATTTTATTGTACATTATTTAATGGAAAATATGAGATAATAAAATAAGATACAGCTCTGAACACCTCCTCCCCACCACACACACACACCACTCCAAGACGATTGATACATAGGGATCCAGAGCTGCATATTATGCTACACAGTTTACCATGGTAATCAGACTTAAACTGTTAGAGAATGGGAGACATAACTCTTTGCAATATGTTTTCTATTGAAATGTTATTTAGGAATCTGGAACCGGTGCCAGAGAGAAACGAGATGAAAGAAAACATGTTTGAGCTTTCTGGTGTTGTTTCAGTGACCCTGAATGAGCAAAGCTCTTTCCACATAGACAGGAGTAAGGTTTCTCTTCTGTGTGTATGCGTTGGTGTGTAGTCAGGGTTCCTGATCGACTGAAGCGCTTCCCACAATGATCACATCTATAAGGCTTCTCTCCTGTGTGTATGCGTTGGTGTCTAGTCAGGGCTCCTGATTTATTGAAGCTCAACCCACACTGAACACAGCTATAAGGCTTCTCTCCTGTGTGTATGCGTTGGTGTACAGTCAGGGATCCTGAGTCACTGAAACTCTTCCCACACTGATCACAGTTATAAGGCTTCTCTCCTGTGTGTATTCGTTGGTGTACAGTCAGGGATCCTGAACGATTGAAGCTCTTCCCACACTGAACACAGCTATAAGGCTTCTCTCCTGTGTGTATGAGTTGGTGTGTAGTCAGGGTGGAATCTTGAGTAAAACTCTTCCCACACTGATCACAGCTATAAGGCTTCTCTCCTGTGTGTATGCGTTGGTGTAGAGTCAGGGATCTTGAATGATTGAAACTCTTTCCACACTGATCACAGCTATAAGGCTTCTCTCCTGTGTGTATGCGTTGGTGTATAGTCAGGTATCCTGAATCATTGAAGCTCTTCCCACACTGATCACAGTTATAAGGCTTCTCTCCTGTGTGTATGCGTTGGTGTATAATCAGGGATCCTGAATGATTGAAGCTCTTCCTACACTGATCACAGCTATAAGGCTTCTCTCCTGTGTGTATGCGTTGGTGTCTAGTCAGGGATCCTGAATAATTGAAGCGCTTCCCACACTGATCACAGTTATAAGGCTTCTCTCCTGTGTGTATGCGTTGGTGCATAGTCAGGTGTCCTGATTGATTGAAGCTCTTTCCACACTGATCACATCTATAAGGCTTCTCTCCTGTGTGTATGCGTTGGTGTTTAGTCAGGTTTCCTGAATTATTGAAGCTCTTCCCACACTGATCACAGCTATAAGGCTTCTCTCCTGTGTGTATGCGTTGGTGTATAGTCAGGTATCCTGAATGATTGAAGCTCTTCCCACAATGATCACATCTATAAGGCTTCTCTCCTGTGTGTATGCGTTGGTGTCTAGTCAGGGCTCCTGATTTATTGAAGCTCAACCCACACTGAACACAGCTATAAGGCTTCTCTCCTGTGTGTATTCGTTGGTGTACAGTCAGGGATCCTGAACGATTGAAGCTCTTCCCACACTGAACACAGCTATAAGGCTTCTCTCCTGTGTGTATGAGTTGGTGTGTAGTCAGGGTGGAATCTTGAGTAAAACTCTTCCCACACTGATCACAGCTATAAGGCTTCTCTCCTGTGTGTTTGTGTTGGTGTCTAGTCTGGGCTCCTGACTGATTTAAGTATTTCCCACAATCAAAGCAGTTATAAGGTCCCTCCCCTGAATGAATTCTCAGATTATATTTTAAGGTTTTAGATGCATGCTCTAGAGTGTGAATTTGCTCATGAATTGTCAAGTCTTGTTTAGCAAAACTCTTCCCACAGTCAGAGCAGCAGTGGTGAGGGTTCTTCCCTATACCTCTATGCTGGTGTTTCTTGAGGTGTTCTGGTCTGGAGAGACTCTTCTCTTTCTTGTCAGCATCATGATGTTGTTGAGGCTCCCCAGATGATAAGCCCCTCCCACTAAGAGAGCAACGATTAGGGATGTTCCCTGTGAAACAAAGACATTGAATAGTTTAGGTTTTTCAAATATGGGTCCATAAACAGATGGGTCCTTCCATGTAATTAAGGCCTTTTGCGTCCCTTTCATATTTTTCCAGTAGAAATTGTGCACCAGTATTACATTTTAAATCGTTGACATGCTTTGAAAGAACAATTTCTCTAATGAACCTGTTTACATGGACACATCTGAAATCAGGCTGATGGGACTTTGATAAATGCAGAAAATAGCCACAAAAAAAAAAAACTTTACCACAGCCACTGTTATTTTTTTTAAAGCAATTCGGAAAAATAAGGTTTATGTGCAAACTATTTCTAATCTGCATATTTTCAGTTTTTCCTGAACTCACTGGACTCGGTCAAAAGAAGTTAGCTGGCGCTGCTTGTGTTAGCACATGCAAAAATTAAATACACCTCTATAACTCTGATTAAAGTGTTTCATGTCCTAATCATTCTAAAGATTGATCAGAAAACCAGGTGTTTTTAAAGGCGTATGCTTCCTTCTGTTATGACCTTACACCAATTAAGATCTGCAGAGTAAGGTGTTTACATGACTAATGCCAAACTCAGCCTACTGCCATAATCAGTTTCATAGGAAATTATTAGTGTGCATGTAAAGCACTAGTTATTTTGTTACTTTGACAGTCATTTCTGAACATTATTTATTTCATGTAATTAGTGATTCATTTACATCTGTCCCTCATTTTAAGCTCAACCCATGTTTTAATATAGTGAAACTGTTCCTTACATTTTTGGGCAAAAGAAACATTGAACATTAAATAGTCAAATCATAGAGTAAAAGCAGGTTTCCTGGTTCTAGTCTTATTGATTCTCTGGTGTTTTTTGTAGAAAACTGAGCAAGTGAACCATTTTACCCAGAAATTGATATGGTAGAATAATGTTTTTGTGGAGCTAGCATTCAATTTTCACTCCCCGTGGAACAAAACTAGCTTCCATTACCCCTGTCATGAGCAAATGTATGGCTGATTTAAAGGACTATTTCACCATTGTAAACTAGTGGTTTTGTTGTTCTCAGTAGTCCGCTGTTACTTTATTTAGCACATTGGCACTTCCTACAATATGTATTTTCATATAACCTCTTGAGATGGGAAAACATGTTTTTATGAAGCTGAACATGTGCTCTTCATGAAAGAATGTTAAAATTAGGTGAAATCAAACATTTTTGGGGGGACTACCAAATATTTTCATCAATATATAATTAACCAATTAATTGTTAAAGAAGCAGAGTAATCCACACACCATGGTTTTTACTTAATGAAATCATATCTCCATGTTCCTCTTCTCCTCTCTCAGTTCCACTCTGCCCCGGTGTTTTCCTGCAGTCGACCAGAACCAGCAGTAAAGTACGGAGAGGCGGTCGACTTGGGGACTCCTGGAGGGTGAAGAAACATTTCTGTTGGCCACAAGAAGTATTACAGTTGATCATTAAACCAAATATTGTATTAAATATTCAGTCTGAACCTCTGATTTGGGTGCATCCTTCGAATTTCCCCTTTTACCTGAAATGTTCCCTACAACCCTCAAATCTAAGAGCATTGGATTGGTGGGCATGGGCTAGTTTCCACCATATATCTCATACCAGTCATTTCCTATCAAACAACACGGAAGAGGAGAAGCAAGAGGGATAACTGGGCCCAAGATACGGCTTCTGGCTTATTTGATCAATATACATTTTCGTAACGAGTTGGTTGTTAGGAGTGTATTGGTAAAAGTAGGACACGTCACATCCCGGCAACTTTGAGGGGGGGGGAAAAACACTTTTTATGGGAGTAGTGCCTGGTCGTCACTAGTTACCACAAACCACACCCATTTCTACAATGGATCTTTTTAAATGTGATTTTAACCCTAACCTTAAACACTAACTTTATGCCTAACCCTAAATAAATACAAATACGATATAGACGTTTGACATTGTGGCAACTCGTGAACACGCTTATCTGCCCTCTCATTGGCTATAATGGTCCCACCTGATCTTGCCTCTTCCCGATTGCCTTCCAGCTGCGTTTCAAACTCAACAACCCTCGGCCCTAAACCCTCAGCTCTTGAATTGCGTTTTACATCCGAGTGTACCTTAAAATGTCCCTTGCCCAAGCGAGGGAGAGTGATTATGGGTGAGGCAACGTCCTTGGTGGAAATCTTGAAGTTTAACTTAAAAACAAACAACCTAAAGCTATAAATGTACCTAGTAAGCTAACGTATCTAGCTAGTGTCAAGGAAATATTGGTCCAATAATATTTCTCAGATACCCGAACTTCTGAATTCAAATAGACTTTATTTCAAATTAACAAAGCCGAGCTGGTCCAAGGATCATCTGACTTTTCCAGTCTCAGGACATTCCTTCAATACAGTTTCATCCTTACATAGTCACTCCTCTTTCTGTAAAATACCCTTTGACATTTCACCACCATTATCTTTTTGTCTCACTTCTGACTTATTTACGCCCATCTTAGATTATACTGGTGGCGTCACCATAGTACTAACACACACACACAAAAAATATATATAAATATTTTTAAACTAGGCAAGTCAGTTAAGAACACATTCTTATTTACAATGACGGCCTATGAACAGTGGGTTAACCGCCTTGTTCAGGAAAAGAATGACAGATTTTTATCTTGTCAGCTTGGGGATTCGATCTAGCAATCTTTCGGTTACTGGCCCAACACTTCCTGCCGCCCCATACATACATACATACCTAATACAGGTGCATGTCTAATAGTACTTAATTAATACAAACATAGAGTTGAAGTCGAAAGTTTACATACACTTAGGTTGGAGTCTTTAAAACTCGTTTTCAACCACTCCACAAATTTCTTGTAAACAAACTATAGTTTTGGCAAGTCGGTTAGGACATCTACTTAGTGCATGACACAAGTCATTTTTCCAACAATTGTTTACAGACAGATTATTTCACTGTATCACAATTCCAGTGGGTCAGAAGTTTACATAAACTAAGTTGACTGTGCCTTTAAACAGCTTGGAAAATTACAGAAAATTGTGTCATGGCTTTAGAAGCTTCTGATAGGCTAATTTAAAAAAAAAAAAATTTTATTTCACCTTTATTTAACCAGGTAGGCTAGTTGAGAACAAGATCTCATTTGCAACTGCGACCTGGCCAAGATAAAGCATAGCAGTGTGAACAGACAACAACACAGAGTTACACATGGAGTAAACAATAAACAAGTCAATAACATGGTAGAAAAAAGAGAATCTATATACAATGTGTGCAAAAGGCATGAGGAGGTAGGCAATAAATCAAATAATTACAATTTAGCAGATTAACACTGGAGTGATAAATCATCAGATGATCATGTGCAAGTAGAGATACTGGTGTGCAAAAGAGCAGAAAAGTAAATAAATAAAAGCAGTATGGGGGGTGAGGTAGGTAAATTGGGTGGGCAATATACCGATGGACTATGTACAGCTGCAGCGATCGGTTAGCTGCTCGGATAGCAGATGTTTAAAGTTGTTGAGGGAGATAAAAGTCTCCAACTTCAGAGATTGTTGCAATTCGTTCCAGTCGCAGGCAGCAGAGAACTGGAAGGAAAGGCGTCCAAATTAGGTTTTGGCTTTAGGGATGATCAGTGAGATACACCTGCTGGAGCGCGCCCTATGGGTGGGTGTAGCCATCGTGACCAGTGAACTGAGATAAGGCGGCACTTTACCTAGCATAGCCTTGTAGATGACCTAGAGCCAGTGGGTCTGACGACGAACATGTGGCGAGGGCCAGCCGACTAGGGCATACAGGTCGCAGTGGTGGGTCGTATAAGGTGCTTTAGTAACAAAACGGATGGCACTGTGATAAACTGCATCCAGTTTGCTGAGTAGAGTATTGGAAGCTATTTTGTAGATGACATCGCCGAAGTCGAGGATCGGTAGGATAGTCAGTTTTACTAGGGTAAGTTTGGCGGCGTGAGTGGAGGAGGCTTTGTTGCGAAATAGAAAGCCGACTCTAGATTTGATTTTGGATTGGAGATGTTTGATATGAGTCTGGAAGGAGAGTTTGCAGTCTAGCCAGACACCTAGGTACTTATAGATGTCCACATATTCTAGGACGGAACCGTCCAGGGTGGTGATGCTAGTCGGGCATGCGGGTGCAGGCAGCGAACGGTTGAAAAGCATGCATTTGGTTTTACTAGCGTTTAAGAGCAGTTGGAGGCCACGGAAGGAGTGTTGTATGGCATTGAAGCTCGTTTGGATGTTAAATAGCACAGTGTCCAAGGAAGGGCCAGAAGTATACAGAATAGTGTCGTCTGCGTAGAGGTGGATCAGGGAATCGCCCGCAGCAAGAGCAACATCATTGATATATACAGAGAAAAGATTCGGCCCGAGAATTGATCCCTGAGGTACCCCCATAGAGACTGCCAGAGGACCGGACAGCATGCCCTCCGATTTGACACACTGAACTCTGTCTGCAAAGTAGTTGGTGAACCAGGCAAGGCAGTCATTAGAAAAACCGAGGCTACTGAGTCTGCCGATAAGAATATAGTGATTGACAGAGTCGAAAGCCTTGGCCAGGTCGATGAAGACGGGGGCGGGGCTGTTGGCCAAGGTTGGAGTCGCCAGGAGGAAGGTATGGCCAGCCGTTGAGAAATGCTTGTTGAAGTTTTCGATTATCACGGATTTATCGGTGGTGACCGTGTTGCCTAGCCTCAGTGCAGTGGGCAGCTGGGAGGAGGTGCTCTTGTTCTCCATGGAATTTACAGTATCCCAGAACTTTTTGGAGTTAGAGCTACAGGATGCAAATTTCTGCTTGAAAAAGCTGGCCTTTGCTTTCCTGACTGCGTGTATTGGTTCCTGACTTCCCTGAACAGTTGCATATCGCGGGGGCTCTTCGATGCTATTGCAGTTCGCCACAGGATGTTTTTGTGCTGGTCGAGGGCAGTCAGGTCTGGAGTGAACCAAGGGCTATATCTGTTCTTAGTTCTGCATTTTTTGAACAGAGCATGCTTGTCTAATATGGTGAGGAAGTAACTTTTAAAGAATGACCAAGCATCCTCAACTGACGGGATGAGGTCAATATCCTTCCAGGGTACCCGGGCCAGGTCGATTAGAAAGGCCTGCTCGCAGAAGTGTTTTAGGGAGAGTTTGACAGTGATGAGGTGTGGTCGTTTCACCGCGGACCCGTAGCGGATACAGGCAATGAGGCAGTGATCGCTGAGATCTTGATTGAAGACAGCAGAGGTGTATTTGGAGGGCAAGTTGGTCAGGATAATGTCTATTAGGGTGCCCATGTTTACGGATTTAGGGTTGTACCTGGTGGGTTCCTTGATGATTGACATAATTTGAGTCAATTGAAGGTGTACCTTTGGATGTATTTCAAGGCCAACCTTCAAACTCAATGCCTCTTTGCTTGACATCATGGGAAAATCAACAGAAATCAGCCAAAAACTGTAGAAAATAATTGTGGACCTCCACAAGTCTGGTTCATCCTTGGGAGCAATTTCCAAACTGAAGGTACCACGTTCATCTGTACAAACAATAGTACGCAAGTATAAACACCATGGGACCACGCAGCCGTCATACCGCTCAGGAAGTAGACGCGTTCTGTCTCCTAGAGATGAACGTACTTTGTGAAAAGTGCAAATCAATCCCAGAACAGCAAAGGACCTTGCGAAGATGCTGGGGGAAACAGGTACAAAAGTATCTATATCCACAGTAAAATGAGTCCTATATCAACATAACCTGAAAGGCCGCACAGCAAGGAAGAAGCCACTGCTCCAAAACCGCCATAAAAAAGCCAGACTACGGTTTGCAACTGCACATGGGGACAAAGATCATATTTTGGAGAAATGTCCTTTCGTCTGATGAAACAAAATTAGAATTGTTTGGCCATAATGACCATCGTTATGTTTTGGAGGAAAAAGGGGGAGGCTTGCAAGACGAAGAACTCCATCCCAACCGTGAAGAACAGGGGTCATGTTTTGGCAGCATCATGATTTGGGGGTGCTTTGCTGCAGGAGGGACTGGAGCACTTCACAAAATAGATGGCATCATGAGGCAGGAAAGTTATATGGATATATTGAAACAACATCAAGACATCAGTCAGGATGTTAATGCTTGGACGCAAACTGGTCTTCCAAATGGACAATGACCCCAAGCATACTTCCAAAGTTGTGGCAAAATGGCTTAAGGACAACAAAGTCAAGGTACTGGAGTGGCCATCACAAAGCCCTGATCTCAATCCTATAGAAAATGTGGGCAGAACTGAAAAAGCGTGAGTGTAAACTTCTGACCCACTGGGAATGTGATGAAAGAAATAAAAGCTTAAATAAATCATTCTCTCAACTATTATTCTAACATTTCACATTCTTAAAATAAAGTGGTGATCCTAACTGACCTAAGACAGGGAATTTTTACTAGGATTAAGTGTCAGGAATTGTGAAACTGAGTTTAAATGTATTTGGCTACGGAGTATGAACTTCCGACTTCAACTGTGCCTTCCTAATACAGGTACATGTCTAGTGGTTCCTGTAAATTATTAACTAATGTGCATGTCCAATAGCCTTCACAAGACCAGGCTAATGGTAACTATCAATGATTAACTAATGTGCATGTCCAATAGCCTTCACAAGACCAGGCTAATGGTGCCTATCAATGATTAACTAATGTGCATGTCCAATAGCCTTCACAAGACCAGGCTAATGGTGCCTATCAATGATTAACTAATGTGCATGTCCAATAGCCTTCACAAGACCAGGCTAATGGTGCCT
Source organism: Salvelinus namaycush (assembly GCF_016432855.1). NCBI lineage: Eukaryota > Metazoa > Chordata > Actinopteri > Salmoniformes > Salmonidae > Salvelinus > Salvelinus namaycush. Next base: position 3,884,162 of record NC_052345.1, read on the forward strand.
ATCAATGATTAACTAATGTGCATGTCCAATAGCCTTCACAAGACCAGGCTAATGGTGCCTATCAATGATTAACTAATGTGCATGTCCAATAGCCTTCACAAGACCAGGCTAATGGTAACTATCAATGATTAACTAATGTGCATGTCCAATAGCCTTCACAAGACCAGGCTAATGGTGCCTATCAATGATTAACTAATGTGCATGTCCAATAGCCTTCACAAGACCAGACATGACCCAGAATGGTTAAGCCTGTATTGACCCAGCTTGCACATAGGTTCTGGTTACACATATACTAATGGTTAACTCCATATCGATTCTGCTGACTACTTCTACGAAAACAGTATAGGTACTCGAAAATCCCCAACACTAGCACTCCTGTCAGGTAGCCAGCTACAGTTACCCATAGCTGGCTAGCTAGTTTTATAGTTTGGTCATTTATTCCAATACATTTCAGAATTGCACTCCTCACTACGAAACTAAGCCAATTTAGGAACACTAATATATATATATAATTTGCAAGCTAGCTTCATGTTTACTGAGATACCAAACATGCAGGTTGTTGATTAAATTTGACACTTCGCGGCCACCAGAGTTTGACATGTGACTACAGTTTGCAATGAATTGTGGGTCATATCAACCCATCAAGTGACCAAAGTTGTTCACTCGTTCCTTCAAGCTAAATCGAGGGCCAACGTTAGGGAATTAGACCTCCCTTAAGATGGCAATCAAACTGCATCCGGTTTCAACGGGGATACCCCCGAGGGAAAAACAACGTGTTTGGAATGTAGCCATTTATTTTCTTTACTAGAACGGCCACTTGAATATCTGGTTAAATAATGGCTAATATATAAGAAATCAGTGAAGGAATGTGAACATTTGCACACTTCGGGAGGAAGGAGAGAATTATGTCATAGTCACAGATTCCTAAACATGATTGTATGAACTGCCTTAATTTTGCTGGACCCCAGGAAGAGCAGCTGCTGCCTTGGCAGCTAATGGGGATCCATAATAAATACTGTAATGAAACAAGCTGGGAGCAGGTCTCGAACCCTCGACCTTCTAGCCCGAAGTCCAGCCCGCTATCGACTGTGCCGCAAAAGCATGCTCTAGCTGCAGTGTCGGTATCCGTGCTTATAAATCCAGGGTGGTTACAATACAAATTATATAGTTGTAGGCAACTTTTAAAAAATGTATTTACTTTAACTAGGCAAGTCCGTTAAGAAGAAATTCTTATTTAGAATGACGGCCTATGAACAACGGATTAACAGCCTTTTTCAGGGACAGAACGACAGATGTTTACCTTGTCAGCTCGGCGATTCTAACCACTAGGCTACCTGCCGCCCAAAACAGAACACAGGTATGTGGAGGTTCAAAGATGATGAAAACTAGGCCTAGACATTTTATACAACACAGCGGGCATATAATGTTAAAACCAGACTTACCCGATCCATTGTGGAAGCTACTGTTTCTTTGTATGATATGAACTGCTGTCCTCGTCAACAATTTGCTGTTGTCTTGTTCTTCTTTAAGGTTTTATGGCAGACTACACCTACTGGCGTATTGCCGCCACCTACTGTACGGCGGGTGAACGAAAAATATAAATATCCATCCAAATAGTTTTTATCGTAGGTAAAGAATTCATGCAGGACATCTCTCCATAATTGTGTCAAATCTTCATGAATTTGTTCCATTATAAATCTACTGATGTCTTGCCACAGATTCTTAACATGAATACCATTAAAAAAGATGCAACACTGTTTCTGGGTGGTCATTACAATTGGTACAATTTAAATGTATCTATTTTTTAACTTCTTCATATAGTGGTTGGCAGGTTAATATGAATGAATAATTTTATAATAAACTTCCTATATTGTGTTAGTAAGTACATATTTTTTATTTTACCTTTATTTAACTAGGCAAATCAGTTAAGAACAAATTCTTATTTTCAATGACAGCCTAGGAACAGTGGGTTAACTGCCTGTTCAGGAGCAGAACGACAGATGTGTACCTTGTCAGCTTGGGGATTTGAACTTGCAACCTTTCAGTTACTAGTCCAAAGCTCTAACCACTAAGCTACCTGCCTCCCCATTGTAACACGTAAATTGACTGAGAACACATTCTAATTCATAGCAACGACCTGGGGAATAGTTACAGGGGAGGGAAGAGGGGATGAATCAGCCAATTGGAAGATGGAAATGATTAGTTGGGCATGATGGGTTGAGGGCCAGATTGGGAATTTAGATCTTTAGTGACCACAGAGAGTCAAGGACACCTGTTTAACGTCCCATCTGAAAGACAGCACCTTACACAGGGTAATGTCCCCAATCACTGCCCTGGGCAGTGGGGGAAAAAAATTCAGACCAGAGGAAGAGTGCTTCCTAGTGGCCCTCCAACAGCATCTGGTCTCCCATCAAGTGACCAACCAGGACTAACCCTATTTAGCTTCAGAAGCAAGCCAGCAGTGGGATGCAGGTTGGTATGCTGCTAGTTAAATGGTAAGAAGATTGTAACCAGCATCACGCTGCTGCTCCCTCACTAGCTCGCAAGGAGATCAGATCTCAGATTCTCTGTCTTGCAAACACACGTGACATCCCTCTTAAACTATTAACAATCTCTGCCACCAAAAAGCGAGCTTCGTGCGGCTTGGGGGTATTTCCAGTTCAGGAGTGAGTTTAAAGAACACAACTCAATACAAGAGCACACACAGTACAAGTGAAGTTTAAAACAGTAATTTATTTACAAATACTTACAAATAACAGTGAGAGTCTCTTCAGGAGAGTAGAGATTCTTGTGTTTTTTTTATTTTTTTTATTTCACCTTTATTTAACCAGGTAAGCTAGTTGAGAACAAGTTCTCATTTACAATTGCGACCTGGCCAAGATAAAGCAAAGCAGTGCGACACAAACAACAACACAGAGTTACACATGGAATAAACAAGCGTACAGTCAATAACACAATAGAAAAAAAAGAAAGTCTGGCGTGACGAGGTAAGGCAATAAATAGGCCATAGTAGCGAAGTAACTACAATTTAGCAAATTAACACTGGAGTGATAGATGAGCAGATGAAGATGTGCAAGTAGAAATACTGGTGTGCAAAAGAGCAGAAAAGTAAATAAAAACAATATGGGGATGAGGTAGGTGCATTGGGTGGGCTATTGCAGCCTTCTACAGCACAGGAGTATCTGCCTGCATCCTCTTTACTGACTGGGTCTAGGATCAGGGAGTTTTCTTGAGTCTTTGAGTTGGTGAGATGTTTTTAGTTCTTGTACCAGAAGTAGGTGGGGTTCAGTTAGAGTACAGGTGGTGCTACAGGTCAGTGTCAGATTCCCTTTCTCTGTGGCTGGAGTCACCTTCACCTGCAGACCTGAAATTAGGTGTAGAAACATCACTTTGTCAGTACTCTGTGCCATAGACGAAGACTCCATATCTTAAACTGTTTGTGTAATATTACCTGTATTAGTAGTTGTAGAAGTAGTAGATATTATATATTACCTGTGACATTCAGAGTTGTTACAGGGAAGCTGTACCCCCATTCTCTAAATTCTGTTATAAATCTGAACTTGTACTCAGCAGAATCGTTCTCTCTTAGGTCTGTGATTTTCAGGGTGCAGTCCTTCTCTTGAATCGCAAGGTCTTTTTTGGGGGCCTTAAGGTACTCAGCACGATCTGCATGCTCTGTGTCCAAGTTCAGGGCTTTAAGCACTTCATCACGTTTCTCTGAATATACTAGTTTGCTTTTAAAACGTCATGAATATTTGGGTGTCTATATGTGCAGGGCAGTTCCACTGTTGAGCCCTTCAAAGCACAGATACTCTGATGGGTGTAAGTCACGTTGAAACAGTTCTGACCAAAAACAACAAACAATTGGAGGTCCATCAATTAGTTACAGTAGTTCCACTGTACTGTAAATAAACACTGACTAAAGTTATATCTGTAATAGTATCCATTGTTGCATTGGGTCATCTTAGATTTTTTTTAAACACTCACACACAGCAGGAGAAAGGAGACCCTCAAAGCCTTTCACAGGAGTAGCTGTCTGAATGATATCTCTTAGCTGACAATGTGGACTTGGATAACCATGCTAGACGTTGTCCATTCTTGTAAAAAACCACCAAATGTAGGTGGGGTTGTCACTCAGAGGACAGCTGGTGCTACAGGTCAGTGTTACTTTCTGTTCAAACAATGTGTTGATGGGAGACACCATCACCTGGCTTTTTTTGTCCACACTTTATTGCCGTAGTTGCTGAGTTGAGTGTGAATGGAAACCATAGAGAAGTGTCAATCAGTGAGATGTGAGAGACAATTACTAAAGTGACATGGGGACGCCTAACACTGAACACACCAGAATAACACTAAGAAGCATCTTGAATTGTTTGTAGGTTGAACAACCCAGAGAAAAAGGGCAACCACCTGTGATTGCTTTATGCCTCTCTCTAATGTCAATATGCCTTGTCTACTACTGTCTTGGCTAGTTCTTATTGTTTTATTTCACTGTAGAGCCCTCAGTCCCGCTCAAAATGCCTTACATAGCTCTTTTGGCCAACCCCACACACATGTAGAGACCTCACCTGGCTTAACTGGTGCCTCCAGAGACGAAACCTCTCTCATCGTCACTCAATGCCTAGGTTTACCTCCAATGTACTCACATCCTACCATACCATTGTCTGTACATTATGCCCTGAATCTATTCTACCACTCCCAGAAATCTGCTCCTTTTATTCTCTGTCCCCAACGCACTAGACGACCAGTTCTTATAGCCTTTAGCCGTACCCTTATCCTACTCCTCCTCTGTTCTTCTGGTGATGTAGAGGTTAACCCAGGCCCTGTTGCCCCCAGTTCCACTCCTATTCCCCAGGTGCTCTCATTTGTTGATTTCTGTAACCGTAAAAGCTTTGAAAGCCTTGATTTCATGCATGTTAAGCCTCCTCCCCAAGATTTTTTTTCACTGCTTTAGCACACTGCGCCAACCCTGATGTTCTAGCTGTGTCTGAATCCTGGCTTAGGAAGGCCACCAAAAATTCTGAAATTTCCATCCCCAACTACAACATTTTCTGCCAAGATAGAACTGCCAAAGGGGGTGGAGTTGCAATCTACTGCAGAGACAGCCTGCAGAGTTCTGTCATGCTATCCAGGTCTGTGCCCAAACAGTTCGAGCTTTTAAAAATCCACCTTTCCATAAATAAGTCTCACTGTTGCCACTTGTTATAGACCCCCCTTAGCCCCCAGCTGTGCCCTGGACACCATATGAGAATTAATTGCCCCACATTTATCTTCAGAGTTTGTACTGTTAGGTGTCCTAAACTGGGATATGCTTAACAACCCCGGCCGTCCTACAATCTAAGCTAGATTCTTCAGATCTGTTAAATTCTCATAATCATGACTATAGTATTGATACATGGGACCCTGTCATTATCACAATATATGGTTTATCACTAAATCTATCAAACACAATTTTTCAAGATATACAAGTCAAGAGTACTTACAGAGTGAAGTGAAGGAGGGAGGTCTTGTAAGTCAACTGACTGGCAGTGCATAGAAACAGGAAGTGTGAGTTCTGTGGTTGACTCATATTTAAGTAGTCAGGACACAAGTATCTTATACAGACATTCCTTTTCCTTCCTCTTTAAGTCATTAACATGCATGACGCAGCTTACTTATAATAATTACAATAAGACATGGAACTTACATAGCACATTTCAAAGACCTGAAGACACTTGATGCAACATGACTAATGATGTCACATGGGCCTACAGATCTGTGCCCCAGTTAACAGTGTAGATGACTATATATTGAACAGCAACAGAGAGGAGAAAGATGGTAATTATTATGTAGATTACACCTATGTCAAGTTGTGCTACCGCTTTAATAAAGACAACCTATTTATATCAACTGTTTATTATTAAATTTCCCACATTTTTAGACAATCCAATATGCTGTCTCCATTTAGAACAGAAAGAAACAAAAATGACCACAGTCATTCTTATTATTTTTTTCTTTAACCTTTATTTAACTAGGCAAGTCAGTCATCAATCATCAAGCTTGGTAAGAGATCATTTATTAATAAATCTTAAGGCTAGGGGGCAGTATTCGGAAGTTCGGATGACTGACGTGCCCAAAGTAAACTGCCTGTTACTCAGGCCCAGAAGCCTATGCATATAATTGGTGGCATTGGATAGAAAACACTCGGAAGTTTCTAAAACTGTTAAAATAATGTCTGTGAGTATAACAGAACTGATATGGCAGGCGAAAACCCGAGGAGAATCCATCCAGATTTTTTTTTGTTGAGGTCTCAGCCCATTCAAATGCTTGTCTATGGGATATTCAAAGGAATTCCTCCCAGATTGCAGTTCCTATGGCTTCCACTAGATGTCAACAGTCTTTAGAAAGGGTTTCAAGCTTGTTTTTGAAAAATGAGTTAGTAGTTGTAGTTTTTCAAGGTGGCTCTCATTTGGACTGTAGTCTTGTGGCGCGTGTGAATGAGGGCACGCACTTTATTATTTATCTCCGGTATTGAACATACTACATTCCGTCTTAAATTTTATCGTTTATTTACATTTACATAGGGTACCTGACGATTCATTAGAAACGTTGTTTGACTTGTTTGGACGAAGTTTACCGGTAACTTTTGTGATTCCTTTGTCTGCATGTTGAACGAGTGGAACGGGTGGATTACTGAATCAAATGCGCCAAATAAACAGATTTTTTGGGGATATAAAGACAGACTTTATTGAACAAAACAACCATTTGTTGTGTAGCTGGGACCCTTGGGATTGCAAACAGAGGAAGATCTTCAAAAGGCAAGTGATTTATTTTATCGCTATTTCTGATTTTTGTGACGCCTCTGCTGGTTTGGAAAATGTTTTTAATGCTGGTGTATGCGGGGCGCTGTCCTCAGATAATCGCATGGTATGATTTCGCCATAAAGTATTTTTGAAATCTGACAACGCGGTTGGATTAACAAGAAGTTAACCTTTTAAACGATGTAAGACACTTGTATTTTCATGAATGTTTAATATTACGATTTTTGTATTTTGAATTTTGCGCTCTGCAATTTCACCAGATGTTGTCGTAGTGGAACGCTAGCAGGACACTGCGCCGTAAAACATTCAGGATACCTCTTTCTGGTTTCCTTGACTTCAGGGTTTTTACACAGTGTTGTGTTTTTTCGTGTAGCACTCCTCACAAGCCGTTTGGTGTTTGTTTTGTTTGTTTGTTGGTGAGATGAAACTGATAAAACTCAAAGGTATTATTGTACGTCAGAATTGCAACACAAGATTTGTTCAAGTCTAAAATGTTAGTCCGTAATCGTAACATGGTGTTTGTATGTTCACATATGAAATTTGGGAGTTTTATTAGTCAGTATGGCAATGTAATGTTATTGATCTGTCGGATTCCCTAGCTAATACCCTACTTCCTAAGGCACTGCACCTCAGTGCTAGAGGGGTCACTACAGACACCCTGGTTCGAATCCAAACTGTATCACACCCGGCCATGATTGGGAGTCCCATAGGGCGGCGCACAATTGGCACAGCGTCGTCTGGGTTTGGCCGGTGTCGGCCGTCATTGTAATTAATCATTTGTTCTTAACTGACTTTCTGAGTAAAAAAAAAGGTTAAAGTAAAAAAATGTTTCACACTGACACAGTAATAAACAGCTCTAATGTTACAGGCTTCACTGTTATGGTGCACACCGGTTTCTTCATCCAGCTCCCACACACACCTGCGGAATTTCTGTCAGACACCTGCCTGAACTGGTCCCAAACACAACCGCAGTCTAGATCAAAGGTAATTCAGTTACAAATATTGTGTTGCAAATTTAACCAATAGCAATGCTATTTTAGGCATATGTGACGCAGCTCACTTGCCAGCCATGGTCCCAGCAATTGTATGCCCTATAGGCAATATCAAATGCGCAAAAAATAACTTAAGAAATAGGTTAAATTAGCAGGGACGCTCACATGGCCCTTATATTGTATTACAGGGCTATATCAGCCAGTATGCTAGATGTAGTTTGAAGAGAGCAGAGTTGGAGAGACTTGCACTTTCTCTTGAGCTGTTGTTACAGCCTACCTTTTAGGAGTGGGAAGATCTTTAGACGGAGAAATAAAGGGTGATCAAGATTTAGGCCTATTTCTAGTTAATATAGTAAACTACAATCATAGGCCTATTTAGGAAGTGCATTTCCTTGGAAAGATAACTGCCCCGTGCTTCTTCGCCCATGCATAGTTTATAGCCTATGAGACAACACGCAACTGATCTCGCAGGTATGGCTACTGAACCGGAAGCAGCAAGAATGATGACAGCGACACTTGCTACGTGTTGTGTAGTCCTATAGGATATAGCCTACGTTTTAAGAGGACGATTTGCAGACAAAGACAAATAAATGGGTAATCAATATTATTAATAATGAAAATGCGCAACACTCGCTCACCATAGTAGCCTAACCTACAGAGCATTCAGGAAAGTATTCAGACTAGCCAGCCCAAGCCCATTCGATATAGAGGATGTATTAATAAAGACAGTCAAAAGTCTTTGAATTATTTCAAGAGTTGTTCATTTGTTAGGCTATTTCCTTTCTAGCCCCGGGGTTCCGCTAGCGGAACACCCACAACATTCCACTGAAAAGGCAGCGCGCGAAATTCAAAGATATTTTTTTAGAAATATGTAACTTTCACACATTAACAAGTCCAATACAGCAAATGAAAGATAAACATCTTGTTAATCTACCCATGGTGTCCGATTTCAAAAATGATTTACAGTGAAAGCACAACATATGATTATGTTAAGTCAGAGCCAAGTCACAAACACACACAGCCATTTTTTCAGACAACAATAGGAGTTAGAAAAAGTAGAAATATAGTTAAAATGAATCACTAACCTTCGATTATCTTCATCAGATGACAGTCATAGGACATCATGTTATACATGTATTGTGTGTTTTGTTCGATAATGTGCATATATATATAAAAACAAATCTCAGTTTACATTGGCGCGTTACATGCAGTAATGTTGTGATTCCAAAACATCCGGTGATTTTGCAGAAATACTTATAATAAACATTGATAAAAGATGCAAGTGTTATTCACAGAATTAAAGATAAACTTATCCTCTATGCAACCGCTTTGTCAGATTTTTTTAAAAACTTTACGGAAAAATAATAATCTGAGAACTGCGCTCAGAGCACAATCCAGCCAAAGAAATAGCCGCCATTTTGGCGTCAACAGAAGCTACAAAAACACTATAAATATTCACTTACCTTCGAATAACTTCATCAGAAGGCACTCCCAGGATTCCCAGTTCGACAATAAATGACTGATTTGTTCCATAAAGCCCATCATTTAGCCACTTGTTGTTAGCATGTTCAGCCCAGTAATCCATTTTCATGACGCACGAGCAATCCCTCCAGACAAAAACTCAAAAAGTTCCGTTACAGGTCGTAGAAACAAGTCAAATGATGTATGCAATCCATATTTAGGATGTTTTTAACATTAATCATCAATAAGGATCCAACCGGAGAATTTCATTGTCTGAAGAAAGAGCATTGGAACGAGAGCATACTCTCTCGTGACCGCGCACAATGAGACTGAAAATTTCTGAAGACCACTCAGTAAAATAGCTCCTATGAGCCCCTCCTTTATAGTAGAATCATATAACCAAAATCTAAAGACGGTGACATCTAGTGGAAGCCCTAGGAAGTGTTTTCACATCCATAACTAAAAGGGGTATCATTTGGCACTGTTTTGAAAATCGAGTTCTCACTTCCTGTTTATATTTCTTCTCAGGTTTTTGTCTGCCATATGAGTTCTGTTTTACTTACAGACATAATTCAAACAGTTTTAGAAACTTCAGAGTGTTTTCTATACAATAATAATAATAATATGCATGTATTACCTTCTGGGACAGAGTAGGAGGAAATTCCGTTTGGGCACGCAATTTGTCCAAAAGTGAAAATGCTGCCCCACTGTCCCGAACAGGTTTTAAAGGTGCAACACAATATTTATTATTGAATTACCTTTGGTCTAGTTCAGTCTTATTAATCACAACATTTTTGGGGGAATCTATTAATTGTATCATTTATTTTTATAGCCATGTGATGCTACAGTGGTGGTCATGCAACCTAATGAATCACATTTTTTCCAGTATTTGGGAGCACGGACTGTAGGCCTTATATTAGGAATTTTGACTGTTGTATTTGTGAATTCCACTCTGTATGTAGGCTTGTTATAGCCTTTAAGTATATATGTTATATTTATTAAGTCTAGGCTATAACCTGTCCTGAGTTAAATAGCCAAGGGGTCCCAAATGGTTACAACTATCTATAGCCTATTCTTATTGCCTGATCTGTTTTCCCTACCAGCCACTTCATGTGCTTCTTAAACTATTTTGTTTAAAATGTATTTAGAGGCTATATTTAGAGGCCAGTGAGCTAGGGTCTCTTTTTATATTTAACCTTTATTTAACTAGGCAAGTCAGTTAAGAACAAATTCTTATTTACAATGGCGGCCTACTTCGGCCTCCCCTAACACGGACAACGCTGGGCCAATTGTGCGCCGCCCTGTTGGGACTCCCAATCACAGCCGGATGTGATACACCCTGGATTCAAACCAGGTACTATAGTGACACCTCTTGCACTGAGATGCAGTGCCTTAGACCTCTGCGCCACTCGGGAGCCCAAATGGAGGCCTATAATAAAAACTGTTATGAAACACAAATAGAGTTCTATAATTATCCCGCAAGACACCAGTACCCACAATGATAGCCTAAGTTGAAGGCCTATTTTTTTATATTTGGATCGGCCTAAATTAAGCATTTAATTATTAAAGTGATAGGCTAAATAACTTTGGAAATGTAGATAATTTTGAATACACACATGGATTTCAATAAACAAACAGATCAAACTGTTCTATTCTCTTTGATTTAGTTCCTATTGTAACTCAGACAAGTGACAGAATGGATGATATACTGACTCACTGAACTGAATGAAGGATGAATTAAATGTTCACATATGTTGGAATGATGAGTTGCACGCATCATGCATGCTCTGCACTTTATTTGGCTAGTAGGCAAATAGGTCTACATTAGGGTATAATGACTCTATGGCTACATGCCTCCAGAAGGGCGTCTTCTGAGGCTGAGGGGTGCTTTTACTAAGGCGCGTGGTGCTGCATGGAGATCACAAGCTCTTCAACTGGGCAGCAGTGTCACAATGGAGGGAACAGCCTATAGGGAGTCTACCTAAGACCACTGCAACAGTTATTGTAAAGTGTGGGAATAAGCTGATGCCAGACTTAGCCTACATTTAACCTCTCCCTTATTCATTTCAAAGTCCATATGTTCATGCCCCGATTCATATAAATCATGTCAAATTATTTTAAATTCATATTAACCCCTCATACAGAATATGCTTTGGCAAGATTTTGAGTGATGAAATACCTTTCAAAATATTCTATCACTAAATATTATGAATGACAAAGACTCCAGTGGTCACACAGAGAATTTGGAAAGTATTCAAACCCCTTGACTTCTTCCACATTTTGTTATGTTACATAAAATGAAGTCAATTAAACATTTTCCTTATCAATCTACCCACAATACCCCATAATGACAAAGCAAAAAAAGGTTTCAAGAAATAGTTTTAAAAAAAACTTTAAAAAAAAACTGAAATACCTTATTTACATAAGTATTCAGACCCTTTGCTATGAGACTTGAAATTGAGCTCAGCTGCATCCTGTTTCCATTGATCATTCTTGAGATGTTTCTAAAACTTGATTGGAGTTCACCTGTGGTAAATTAAATTGATTGGACATGATTTGGAAAGGCACACACCTGTCTATATAAGGTCCCACAGTTTACTGTGCATGTCAGAGCAAAAATCAAGCCATGGGGTCGAAGGAATTGTCTGTAGAGCCTCGAGACAGGATTCTGTCGAGGCACAGATCTGGGAAAGGGAACCAAAAAATGTCTGTAGCATTGAAGGTGCCCAACAACACAGCGGCCTCCATCATTCTTAAATGGAAGAAATTTGGAACCACCAAGACTCTTCCTAGAGCTGGCCCCCCGGCCAAACTAAACAATCAGGGGAGAAGGGCCTTGGTCAGGGAGGTGACCAAGAACCCGATGGTCACTCTCACAGAGCTCCAGAGTTCCTCTGTGGAGATCGGAGAACCTTCCAGAAGGACAACCATCTCTGCAGCACTCCACCAATCAATCCTTTATGGTAGAGTGGCCAGACGGAAGCCACTCCTCAGTAAAAGGCACATCAGCCGCTTGGAGTTTGCCAAGAGGCATCAAAATGACTCTGACCATGAGAAACAAGATTCTCTGGTTTGATGAAACCAAGATTGAACTCTTTGGCCTGAATGCCAAGCATCACTTCTGGAAGAAATCTGGCACCATCCCTACAGTGAAGTATGGTGGTGGCAGCATCATGCTATGGGGATGTTTTTCAGTGGCAGGGATTGGGAGACTAGTCAGAGAGATTCTTGATGAAAACCTGCTCCAGAGCGCTCAGGGCCTCAGACTGGGGCGAAGGTTCACCTTCCAACAGGACAACAACCCTAAGCACACAGCCAAGACAACGTAGGAGTGGCTTTGGGACATGTCTCTGAATGTCCTTGAGGGGCCCAGCCAGATCTCGGACTTGAACCCGATCGAACATCTCTGGAGAGAACTGAAAATAGCTGTGCAGCGACTTTCCCCATCCAACCTGACAGATTTTGAGAGGATCTACAGAGAAGAATGGAAGAAACTTCCCAAATACAGGTGTGCCAAGCTTGTAGCGTCATACCCAAGAAGACTCGAGGCTGTAATCGCTGCCAAACGTGCTTCAACAAAGTACTGAGTAAAGGGTCTGAATACTTATGTAATTGTGATATTTCATTTTATTTTGAATACATTTGCCAAAATGTCTAAAAAAACAGGTATTTTTCATTGTCATTATGGGGTACTGTGTGTAGATTGATGAGACATAACAATATATTTAATCAATTTTAGAATTAAGTTGTAATGTAACAACATTTTGAAAAAGTCAAGGGGTCTGAATACTTTCCAAATGCACTGTACATAATTCATAGATTCACCAAACATAGAATAACAATCAATGTTTCATTATTCCTGGTATATACTACTGGCTGTGATTGTGGGCATTATAACGTAAATTTCTAATTCAATATTGCCCCATTCCCATTCTCTGGGCCCTGTCTGCAATCGTAGCCGTTAACCAAAACGTTATTTTGATGAATTTATTCATACTATTTCATCCTTCCACAAAATATAGTCCCAACACAAATCTAGGGTTGCTACCCAAGCCGGCTGTTCGTTCGTTCTATCGGTTCGGTTGCTGGAAAGACTGCAAACTAGCTGCACTTCGTTTCATTTCACCTTTTTCAATTGACATTTCTTTGTATATATCCATAAAATGATGCCAGCTGATTAATGATTTCGACTGTCTGAGAAACGCTGTCTGTCAGTCTCATCCCGACTCCCAACACGGACATTACTATGGGACAGTTGGAGATTGTTTCAATATTCAAATTCAATGTTGCTATTGTCAGAGAGACAGACAGCAAGGTTTATACAAATCTCTGCTGTTGACAACTAAATGTTAGTCTAAAAGAAATACGAGATAATGTCTAGATGCTTTTTATAGTGGAGATCAAATTTATAACGTGCCTGGCTGGGCTGATGAGAGAGTGGATTGCGCAGTCAGATTGAACACAGTAAATATGCATTGTAAGGTTATAGATTTAGCAGGTGTAATTTGCGGAACAGAAACCGTCTGGAATGCTGTTTTAGCCAATCAGCATTCACTATTAGACCCACCCGTTGTATAACGTTTGATAAGGTGCATGCATGGGGATGTCCACGTCACCCAGATATATGCCCTTACTGTAGAGAAACACCTAGCAGACTGGAACTTCACTGTTGTAGGCATAATACAGCTAGTGGTATCTAGACTCACGCTGGCAAACAAATCCATTATATTAGCTACCTAAATGTGAAGTTAACTTAGCTGAGGAGTAATAGAGAATGGAGAGTTTTGGCTATTAAATAAACACACAACAGCATGGCATATTTATATAGTGGATGATATATATATATATTATTTACATTTTTTAAATGTAACCCTTATTTAACTTGGCAAGTTAGTTAAGAACAAATTCCTATTTACAATGACAGCCTACCCTGGCCAAATCCAGACAACGCTGGGCCATTTGTGCACCGCCCTATGGGACTCCCAATCCCGTCTGGATGTGATAAAGCCTGGAATTGAACCAGGGACTGTAGTGATGCCTCGTGCACTGAGATGCAGTGCGCCAATTGGGAGCCCTAGGCCTAGCCTAAATCATATTTACTTTCTATTTTGCAGCTCAGGCGGTTATTCTAGACAATGCTCTTCTGTGTCTTTATAGTATCATTCTAACACAAGTAATTTGCTGAAGGCCCTAGACTTTTATTTTGGAAATGATACCGCAAAGCAACTAAAGTCTGGGCTGGAATTGCTTGATTGACTGGCTAACTTTGACTAGCTACATTCCTGACAAAAGTTTGTAAGTATAACAAATATCTGTAACCGAGTAAAAGGATACATAAAGTAAGAATTCAACATGTAAATGTTCATTCATAGTCATAACATAGGGTTTTGTACGTTTACAGATCTAATTTAACAGTTATGTTTTCATGCATTACTTTTCTTACAATCTTAACAATTTACGTATGGATTTTCTTACACTAAACATGTGTGGTTCAACAAGGGTTCTTCTACGATCCTTAAAGTTCTCAAAAGAACCTTAGGGTTCTTGGCACTCAAAATGCCCCCCAAAAGGTTATTCCAAGAACCCCATAGGAGGTGGGGTTCATCGAGGAACCTCTTAAGTTGGTGGGGGTTCTTGCAGGACCTTAACTGCCCAACTGAAACACTTGGATTTGAATTTGAAAGGACAGACGGTGCAGGCACTTAACTGACAAATGTAAAGATCTCAATGTAAGGTTGTAAAGGCCGTCGGAAGAAGTGGGCCAAGGTGCAGCGTCGTACGTGTTGCCAAGATACTGTTGGAATCGGCTAAACTTTGAACATTGAGATATTAAATAAATGATAGAGACAAAGCCTTGAATAGAAAGAGTTTGTAAAAATACAGAAGGCTTTGGAATGTGTTTGATGGAGGAGAGCGATGTGTTGATACAGGGGAGACAGATAGACATCTGTGTATTAGAAGAAAGAGGGGTTGAGGTCGGGAGAGAGTAATAAATGTTTGGAATCCTGTTACCCTCTTTATTAGCTTCCTGTAGAGCCATAAAATGTAAGGATTGGAGAGAAAGGGGAGTGTCTTAAGTAGGATGCATATATACTGTGAAGTCTGAAATCTTTTGCTGTCTGTAGGATGATAGGATGACATTTCAGACATAGACTGTGTGTAGGTTTAGTGTGGTGTATGGATGGGATGTTTAAATCACTATCACATATAGTACATTTACTATAAGACCTCATGAATAAAGTTGGTTATATTGTGTTATTTAAAGATGGAATCTTTAATGCTGAAACTCTCCGTTTGAGATATGACCACAACAAAGAAGTTACCGTAAAAAATGAACTGTTTTTATGTCACGAATACCATCAAAGGTGGCTCCCCTTCCTGTTCGGGTGGCGCTCGGCGGTCGTCGTCGCCGGTCTACTAGCTACCTGTCAGGTTTTGGCCAGGACTGTTCAGGTTTTGTTCACTAGATGTCCCCCTTGCACCTTTTTTGTACCTTTTGTTTTTCTTGCCCTAATTATTGTTTGCACCTGTAAGTCATTCCCTTGTTAGTATTTAAACCCTGTGTGTTCCTTAGTTCCTTGCTCAGTGTTTGTATGTTAGCACCCAGCCCCAGCCCAAGCCTTGTTGTGATCTTATATTTTCTCTTGTTGGATTTTCCAGAGGTTCTCTGGTTTTGTTCTCGTGTATTTTTGGATTAGTCTTTTGAGGTTTGTTTTTTCCCTTGCTGTTTTTACCACTTTGTGGATTTTCTTTGTATTTTGGAAGATATCTATTTTTATTAAACCACCATCTCTAGTACTGCTGTGTCTGCCTCATCTTCTGGGTTCTGCCAATTATTAGTGACTGTTTCTCGCACCGGGTCCTGACACTACCACCGATCCCTTTTTCCTTTTCGTTTGTTTTTGTCTAATTGTTTTCACCTGTTCCTTGTTGGGGTTTTAGGATGGGTGTTATTTAAGTTTGTTTAGCCCGCTGGTGTTTGTGCGGGCTTGTTGTTATTTCACGTTAGTGGTGTTTGTGTTCTTTTGGGTTTTCGCTGTCCGGTATTTGAGTAACTATGGTTTTGGGTTTGTTGCGCCTGTGTTTTGGGCTTCACCCATGTTTGTAACTGGTTACATTTCGAAAGGACATTAAAGCGTTTTTCCCGTCAACCTTCTGCTCTCTGCGTCTGACTCCACACCCATCACTCTCCAGACGTTACACTTTATCCCCTCTGACCATAATAGAACAGTAGAACATGGACTGAACAGTTTGGCCTATACTTTTATTTAAATGGATAGTTCAAGCCAAAATCAAAGTCATTCTAATTGAGGAATTATAAAGCATTTTTTCAAAACAGATGAATTTCATTAAAAGCCACAATGCCTATAACCCATGATTGGATTGAATCCCGCCCAATGTCTATTGAGCAGCACTGTGGCTGTTGAATTTCACAGTAGCGTACTGAAAATCCTCGTCCTGTTTCTGGGTGTGAGACAGTGGAACGGTGGAGTCCAGAGGCACTTCCTGGTTTCTGTGTTGGATGATGGCGTAGGTAACGTCATCCTGCTCGTCTATGATCGCTCTCTGTGCTGCAATAGGGGCCATGGCCATGCCTGAGATGTTGTCATACACTGGATTAGTGTCTCTCTGATGGGTAGAGAGGACAGACAACATGAGGGGTGAAAAATATGACCAGTCATTGAGTCATCTATACACAGATGACTGCAGTTCTCAGTCAACTGACTCCAACAAACTCACCGGTCCATTCTCTGCTGTATCTCTTCTGTCTCTTGTGTCAGAGGTGGATTTGGAGAACTTCTTCCTGATTTGTGAAAAAATTTATAAGTTAATAAATGAACAATTAATCAAGCAATATACATATTTTGATCGATTATGCCACAGAATGTGAAAAATTATAAATTCATCTCACTCACCTGAACCACATGAACCCAAAGAGACAGATTATGAGAATCAGAATAACCACTATGATTCCTACAATTGCATTCTTCAAAGACGTTGGTTCCCCAACGAACGTAACAGGATTACGGAGGTCTTTAACACTACAGGAGTAGCTGACTGCGTCCTCACTGCTGACTGGGTCTAGGTAGAGGTAGTTATCTTGGGTGTTTGGGTTGGTGAGAAGTTGTCCGTTCTTGTACCAGATGTAGGTGGGGTTGTCAGTCAGAGTACAGGTGGTGCTACAGGTCAGTGTCACCTTCCCTTCCTCTGTGCCAGGAGTCTCCTTCACCTGCAAGTCTGAAAAGGAGTAAATTAAGACAAAATAGCACAATCATCATTATTTCCACCAATAATATAATGACTTAGACTAGATGATATAATACTGTAAGGACAGTATTACCTGTGACATTCAGAGTTATTCCAGGGAAGCTGTATCCCCATTTTACTGCAGTTGTTGTAAATCTGAACTTGTATTCAGCAGAGTCACTCTCTCTCAGGTCTGTGATTCTCAGGGTGGAGTCCTTGTCTATAGTTGGAAGGTACTTCACACGACCTGCATACTCTGGGTCCTGGCTTAGATCTGTAGTAACTCCAGACTCCCATTTGTTGAACCAGGATACTTCTGTGACGTTGTGCCAGCTGGGATGTCTATACGTGCAGGTAATGTCCACTGTTGACCCCTTCAAGGCACATATACTCCTCTTGGTGTAAGTCACATTCAAACAGCTCTGACCATGAACACCTGAAACAAAATGTATCTGATCAATTCCTCAAATGATGAGACGATTTTCAAGTGTTTTAGATGTATTGAACTGGTTCATTTAAAATTAATAACAAATACAGACACATACAGTGCATTCGGAAAGTAGTCAGAACCCTTGACTTTTTCCACATTTTGTTACGTTACAGCCTTATTCTAAAATTGATTAAAAAATGTATTATTATTAAACGGTATAACAAGATAACATAACATCATCTATTTTCTACCTTGTATATTATGCCATATACTTTTTTTACTGGTGTTATTATCCAAGAGTGCACAGATTTGTCTGTTTTTCCCCACATGTTCTACTATTGGTCCACAGGCCTTAATGATTGATACTTAAGATGATTATTATAGGTGAGTCCAGACTCACACACTGTAGGAGCGAGAAAATCCTCATGGTCTTTTACAGCACAGGAGTAACTGTCTGTAGAGTAACACCAGACCACTAGAGTATTACAGGAGTATTGTTGGGAAGTAGGGTCATGGAGATGTTGTCCGTTCTTGTACCAGATGTAGGTGGGGTTGGGGTTGTCAGTCAGAAGACAGGTGGTGCTACAGGTCAGTGTTCTCTTCTTTTCCTCTGTGGAGGAAGACACCTTCACCTGCAGGTCTGAATGATAATTATTAGAACTTGCAATATGATATTGCACTGGATTACAATTAATATATTTGTATAAGTAGTTGTAGGAGATATGATATATTACCTGTGACAGTCAGAGTTGTTCCAGGGAAGCTGTACCCCCATTCCGCATTCTGTGTTTTAAATCTGAACTTGTACTCAGCTGAATCTCTCTCTCTCAGGTCTGTGATTCTCAGGTTGCAGTCTTTCTTTTTAGTTCCAAGGTACTCAGCACGACCTGCATACTCTGGCACCGAGCTCAGGATTTTAGGTGCCTCATTACATTTCTCTTGGATATACCAGTTTGGTTCTGAGACTACATGATTACTTGGATGTTGATATGTGCAGGGCAGTTCCACTGTTGATCCCTTAACAGCACAGATACTCTGATGGGTGTAAGTCACGTTGAAACAGTTCTGACCCAGAACACCTGAAACAGCAGGAGGCCCATTATTTATTCATTTCATTTCAATTATTATTATTACGCTGAACAACAATAGAATCACAACAATCAACAATTTCTAAGATTTTAATGAGTTACAGGTCATATAAATAAATCAGTCAATTGAAGAAAATGAATTATGCCCTAATCTATGGATTTCACATGACTGGGAATACAGATGTGCATCTGTTGGTCACGGATACCTTATAAAAAGGTATCCGTGTACCCAGTACCTGGTGTGACCACCATTTCCCTCATGCAGCGCGACACATCTCCTTCACATAGTGTTGATAAGGCTGCTGATTGCGACCTGTGGAGTAGCTGTGCGAAGTTGCTGGATATTGGCGGGAACTGGAACACGCTGTCGCACATGTCGATACAGAGCATCCCAAACATGCTTAATGGGTGGCATGTCTGGTGAGTACGCAGACCATGGAAGAAATGTGAATTTTTCAGATTCCAGGAATTGTGTACAGCTCTTTGCGACATCGGGCTGTGCATTATCATGCTGAAACATGAGGTGGGGCGGCGGATGAATGGCAAGACAATGGGCCTCAGGATCTCGTCACAGTATTTCTATGCATTAAAATTGCCATCAATGAAATGCAATTGTGTTCGTTGTCCGTACCTTATGTCTGCCCATACTATAACCCCACTGCCTCTATGGGGCACTCTGTTCACAACGATGATATCAGCAAACCGCTGTCCCACATGACGCAATACACGCTGTCTGCCATCTGCCCGGTACAGTTGAAATTGGGATTCGTCCGTGAAGAGCACACTTCTCCAGCATGCCAGTGGCCATCGAAGGAGAGCATTTGCCCACTGAAGTCTGTTACAACACATTCAGGTCAAGACCCTGGTGAGGACAATAAGCATGCAGATGAGCATCCCTGAGATGGTTTCTGACAGTTTGTGCAGAAATTATTTGGTTGAGCAAACCCACAGTTTCATCAGCCGTCCGGGTGGCTGGTCTCAGACAATCCCACAGGTGAAGAAGCCGGATGTGGAGGTCCTGGGCTGGGGTGGTGACACGTGGTGTGCGGTTGTGAGGCCAGTTGAACGTACAACCAAATTCTTTAAAACGCTGTTGGATGTGGCTTATGGTAGACAAATTACCATTCAAGTCTCTGGCAACAGCTCTGGTGGACATTCCTGCAGTCAGCATGCAAATTGCACAATTCCTTCACAACTTGAGACACCTGTGGCATTGTTTTGTGTGAAAAATCTCATTTTAGAGCGGCCTTTTATTGTCCCTAGAACAAGGTGTACCTGTGTAATGATCATGCTGTTTAATCAGCTTCTTGATATGTCATACCTGTCAGGTGGATGAATTATCTTGGCAAAGGATAAATGCTCATTAAGAGGGATGTAAAGACATTTGTGCTCAAAATTTAAGAGAAATAAGCTTTTTGTGCATATGGAAAATGTCTAGGATTATTTATTTTAACTCATGAAACATGAGACCAACACTTTACATGTTGCGTTTATATTGTTGTTCAGTATATCTTCTTATCAGCTGATTTAGGACTGAACAATACAACTTTAGTAATAATCTGATAAACTTTAAAACTGTAGTTTAATCCATACTCACACACTGCAGGAGAGAGGAGATCCTCATAGCCTTTTACAGCACAGGAGTAACTGCCTGAATAGTAATTGTGGATTGAGTATTGTTGGGAAATGTGCTCATCTAGACGTTGTCCATTCCTGTACCAGATGTAGGTGGGGTTGGGGTTGTCACTCAGAGTACAGGTGTTGCTACAGGTCAGTGTCACCTGTCCCTTCACTGCGTTGGTGGGAGAGACCATCACCTGGCTTTGTTGTCCACACCTTGTTGCTGTATTTGCTGAGTTGAGTGTAAATGAAAACCGTAGATAAGCATAACTTAGTGATGTGTGCGAGACAGCTGGGTCATTCCATGAAGAGTGCCTTTTGCTTCTGTAACAGTATAGCTTTATGGCGTCCCCTCGCCCCGACCCGGGCGCGAACCAGGGACCCTCTGCACACATCAACAACGGTCGCCCACGAAGCATCGTTACCCATCGCTCCACAAAGGCCGCGGCCCTTGCAGAGCAAGGAGCAACACTACTTCTAGGTTTCAGAGCAAGTGACGTAACTGATTGAAACGCTACTAGCGCGTACCCGTTAACTAGCTAGCCATTTCACATCCGTTACACTCACCCCCCTTTCAACCTCCTCCTTTTCCGCAGTAACCAGTGATCCGGGTCAACAGCATCAAGGTAACAGTATAACTTTACGTCGTCCCCTCGCCCCGACACGGGCGCGAACCAGGGACCCTCTGCACACATCAACAACGGTCGCCCACGAAGCATCGTTACCCATCGCTCCACAAAGGCCAAGGCCCTTGCAGAGCAAGGAGCAACACTACTTCTAGGTTTCAGAGCAAGTGACGTAACTGATTGAAACGCTACTAGCGCGTACCCGCTAACTAGCTAGCCATTTCACATCCGTTACACTCACCCCCCTTTCAACCTCCTCCTTTTCCGCAGTAACCAGTGATCCGGGTCAACAGCATCAAGGTAACAGTATAACTTTACGTCGTCCCCTCGCCCGACACGGGCGCGAACCAGGGACCCTCTGCACACATCAACAACGGTCGCCCACGAAGCATCGTTACCCATCGCTCCACAAAGGCCAAGGCCCTTGCAGAGCAAGGAGCAACACTACTTCTAGGTTTCAGAGCAAGTGACGTAACTGATTGAAACGCTACTAGCGCGTACCCGCTAACTAGCTAGCCATTTCACATCCGTTACACTTCCCTTTGTGTAGTAATATTGAATTTTAAAAGCCTGTTATGGTAAATGAAGTGCCCTTTAATATAGACAACATGAAGAATTCAATAAATCTGATTGCCCTCTAAGGTCAATGTCCACACCCCGCGGACATCTAATTAGCACAATACAAAAATCCCCATAAAAATCCATCTATTTTACATTTTTTTTAACATTTTAGTCATTTTAGCAGACGCTCTTATCCAGAGCGACTTACAGTAGAGTGCATACATTTTATTACATTTTACATACTGAGACAAGGATATCCCTACCGGCCAAACCCTCCCTAACCCGGACGACGCTATGCCAATTGTGCGTCGCCCCACGGACCTCCCGGTTGCGGCCGGCTGCGACAGAGCCTGGGCGTGAACCCAGAGACTCTGGTGGCGCAGCTAGCACTGCGATGCAGTGCCCTAGACCACTGCGCCACCCGGGAGATCTCTTTAGATAGAGATATGTTTTTTTTGCATTGGATGAGTCTCAATCCACCGTATCTGCCTATTTCGCACTTCCGCATCTGCTGTGAAAGGTGACCGAGCTAGAGAGGTGTCTTCTCACAAAATCGTCTGAAGCGTCCGAACGGTCTAGGAAGTCCACAGGCCTCACAAGACTCGTCTGAAGGTCCCCCGTACCCGTTAAACATGAATGGAAGTATATATGGACACTGTTTAGTGCCAAAAATAAGTAGTTAAATACATGTTAAAAAATATATATATATATAATCCTGATCTCTCAGATATACAGTACCAGTCAAAGGTTTGGACACACCTACTCATTCAAGGATTTTTCTTAATTTTTACTATTTTCTACATTGTAGAATAATAGTGAAGACATCAAAACTATGAGAGTGTGCAATGCTGTCATCAAGGCAAAGGGTGGCTACTTTGAAGAATCTCAAATATAAACAATATTTGAATTTGTTTAACACCTTTTTGGTTACTACATGATTCCATGTGTTTTTTCATAGTTTTGATGTCTTCACTATTATTATACCATGTAGAAAATAGTACAAATAAAGAAAAACCCTTGAATGAGTAGGTGTGTCTAACCTTTTTGACTGGAACTGTAGGTCAGATACTTCAGAACAAACGTCCTTCAGATTTGTTTTTGAAACGATCTGTTGTTCTATGTAATGAATGTGTTATTCAGTGCGATTGTATGGGCTAACAGCTGTAAGGGATTTATTTCATTTTGGGGGGATGCTTTAAAGGGGTCTTAGAATTCAAAATCAAGTAGTAAAATGATCCTTTGTATGACGTTCTTAAAACAATTACATGTAGCTTAGTCGAACATCTAATAGTTAAATCATAGTATAAAAAGCAGGTGAGCTGGTTCTACTCTTTTTAGACATTTTCTGGTGTTTTGTGGTGGAGAACTGAGCGGGACGAGAATAACACGTCAACCCTGTTACCCATAGATAGACAGGCTAGATATGTTTGAACAATTAAAACATTTGTGTGAAGCTTGCTTTCGAATGCAACTCCCTGTTGCACACAACAACCTTCCATTCCCCTCATGAGATTAAATTGTCAACCCGGTTACGGTCAACCCTGTTACGGTCAACCCTGTTACGGTCAACCCCGTTACGGTCAACCCCGCTACGGTCAGCCCCGTTACGGTCAGCCCCGTTACGGTCAACCCCGTTACGGTCAACCCCGTTAAGGTCAGCCCCGTTACGGTCAGCCCCGTTACGGTCAGCCCCGTTACGGTCAGCCCCGTTACGGTCAGCCCCGGTACGGTCAACCCGGGTACGGTCAACCCCGTTACGGTCAACCCCGTTACGGTCAACCCCGTTACGGTCAACCCCGTTACGGTCAACCCTGCAACTTTATTTGGAACTTATTAGGCACTTACTATAGTAATTTTTTATTGAACATCTTGAGATGGGAAAACATTAAGTTGAACACGTGCTCTTTATGAGAGAATGTTAAAATTAGGTGAAATCTGAATAATCTTTTGACCAAGATACACTTCTCAGAAGGCACCTAATTGGTGGATGACCCAGCTTCTGAAGGGAAATGGGATTGCCTAAAAGACCCCTGAACACACCAGAATATTCATATTCATGTTGTCCTGAACTGTCTCATGGCATTTTGTAATTGTCTGTAGATTTAATAGCAACAAGGATACCTATCATAAGAAGACTATTACAGATCTAAGAACGTGACCATACAGTACCTGCCACAGACCAGAGAAAGACCACCAACACACTTCCTGCTGTTCTCAAGGCCATTGTTGCATCACCCACCCTGCAGTCTTAGAAAAATAAACAAGAACTCACTCTATAGCTGGTGAATAACTACTCCTTATAAATAAATTGAGAGGTAAACAATTACTTATTGAACAGACCTCTCTATAGCACTGTATACACATAATAATCATTTTATTGCTCAAAATCTGTTTTATTCTTACAATCCTATAGCATTGAGACATGGGTCCCTAGTATTATCATTAGCCAGAAGAATATGGTTAATCACTAAAAACATACTACCAAACACTATTCCATAAGATATCTTCAAGTGTACTTACAGAGAAAAGTGGAGAGGTTTTGTAAAACAACTCACTGGCAGTATGAAAATGAGAAGTAAGTGAGTGGTTGACACATGATGTAGTCAAGATGACACATGATGTAGTGCACAAGTTGCTGTAATGTCCTTCCTTTTCACGCAGGAAGACAACTATTATTAGACGGTTTCCATTGCATAAGTTGCATCACGGCTGACAAACAAACTTGTGGCAAGGCGGCATTTGCCCCAGCACATTAGATTTTGTTTAATAAAATAGTTAGACGCAAAGGGGACAAACTGCTGTTTTTAGACCGATTTGCCTCGTGATTGTTTCAACTCACACACAGAATGCTGCTGCAGGCTCTTTGTATGTCTTGACCAATCAGATTAATTGAAATCATAGGTCGCGCGGTTCGGGTACAACGCACAAAGCTCAAGGAGCGCGCTCCACTTTCCACCTTTATTTATTTAGTAAGCATGATAATGCATCAGTCCCGACAGACAGAAGTACCCGCTTTAGAGAAACATTTGCAGAAGAATAAGCAATAACTTTGCAAAATGTTTAATGATTATTTACTCACTAAATTATGTGCAAATGTTAAACAAATTACTTTCAAATCAATTTTGAATTAAAATGTTGATTTAACTGTTGTTTATCAGCCCATTGCTAAGCTAGCTAACACTTCGGACGCGATAGCTAGCTAATGCTAGTAGGCGACCTCGTCCTGCTTATCAGGTGTTTAGAGATCAACAGCTCAACTAACTAGGCCTAGTCGTAGATTCAGTAATGTATCAGTTGTGAAGACCCGGACGGTTTTAAAATCATGAATTGGTGAACATGCTAGCCAGCTAGATACATTTCCCCCATTTGTTTCCAGGGACTAAAGTGGGCACCTGATCGCGTTTCACTCCATTGCGTTGGCTTGGCAGGAGTCGTGCCCGTCTTGTTTGGAGGTAAGACATGTTAAAAAATAAATAGCATCTGATGAAATAGTGGCAAATGCAGCCAGCTATTTTATTCGATATTGGCTTGCAAGCCAGCCAAGTTATTTGTGCATTCTCTGTTGATGAGTCTGTTTAGCTACTTTGCTAGCTAGCAGCATGCAGTGTCTGTTTACTAACTTTCTCTTGTCACATTCCCTTCCCTTATTGTGTTGCACGATTGGGTTTGGTGTTACTAGTTAAAAATAGAGCCTGTTATTCTACTCTTATTCTAAACTGACCAAGCCTATGAAAAACTGTTAACAAAACTATTGCACATTTTAATAAAGTATAAGGGATTTGCGTCAATTCAAATCTGGTATCAGGACAAAATGTGATTCAGAGTCACCGAATATACTTTAAGTATTTTTATTAAACTCAAGCTGTAAATGCAATTTTCGTATATACGGGTTCTCTGTATCACCTCGCAGGGCAGAACAGAGAACTGGCAGGATGTAAGTAAACAGCTGTTCTTATACTGTGACAGACTAGTTCCAACCCGTCTGTTGGCCTATCACAGTAGAGGCTGAGCGTGGTTTAAACTTTGCTCAGCCTATCGCCGGCGCTCAGGCTAGTCCCAGCCTCTTGGCGCTCTTTGGTGTCCCGGCGCTGTTGCTGTGTAGATTACGCTCCCACACCCCAGAGATTGAGGTCAGATAGCTCTGTAACGTTGTCTGTGCTATTTGCACCTGCATACAAAGCACACTGTTCTCGCTCAAGGCTAACCACAGCTTCCCAGCACACTTATCTGGGGCTAACTGTTACTTCCAGCACAGACACCCAGGCGCCCAGGCTAACAGTTGCTAATATTATATCACATGTGATATAGCATTGGGTTATAGTGCAATAAACACAAATCCTAACAAAAGGTAGTTGAGGCTTCAGAAACATGAACCAGCACTGAGATTTGATCAGGGAGGTTAATTTCTCCCCCCTTGTCTCTGCTTGTTCCACCTTGAAGGACACCTCACCCTGTCACCCTGCAGATGTAAGGAACTTGTTGTGAACCTCCCAGCCACCAGGATAATCACCATATCCAAGGATTTTATTAAGGACTGTGCAATATCACAATGTTAGAAATGGATTCACCAGTTATTGTTTATCATGCAGATTTGATTGAACATCGTAATTTATGAAACTCATTCTTAAATACAGACATGAATTTCTGTCCCAGGGAATCTTCAATTTAGACCACAATTATTTAAATGGGGTGTTAGTAAAGGGCTGGAACAAAAACGTGTAAACTCCTGTCCTGTGTATAAAAAAATCCTGTGGCGGTCATGACAAAATCATGTACTGAACAATCTTATGAACATTGGAGGTTAATCTCCTTGAGATGTCACTCACTTGGGAATGACTTATTTTTGTACAATGGATTGTGTATTAAGGACTCGTGCACATGTACAGAAAAACCAATAAAAGTGTAACATTTATTCCAAATTGCAAGTGATGCCTTCATGTGTTTTTGTTTTGAGAAATCAACAGAAGGCCTCAATAATATTACCATGCTGTATTAATTTATTTGAATATATATCCTATTTGATATGCATTTAAATATACTGAACAAAAATATAAACACCTCATGCAACAATTTCAACAACTTTACTGAGTTACAGTTCATATAAGGAAACCAGTCAATTGAAATAAAATATTTTAGCCCTCATCTATGGATTTTACATGACTGGGAATACAGATATGCATCTGTTGGTCACAGATACACTATATATACACACACACAAAAGCATGTGGACACCCCTTCAAATTAGTGGATTTAGCCACATCCGTTGCTGACAGGTGTATACGGTGCATTCGAAAAGTATTCAGACCCCTTGACTTTTTCCACATTTTGTTACATCCTTATTCTAAAATGGATTAAATTGCTTTTCTCCCTCATCAATCTACACACAATATCCAATAATTACAAAGCCTCATGGCTTGGTTTTTGCTCTGACATGCACTGTCAACTGTGGGACCTTATATAAACAGGTGTGTGCCTTCCCAAATCCTGTCCAATCAATTGAATTTACCACAGGTGGACTCCAATCAATGGAAACAGGATGAACCTGAGAAAAATGTTGAGTCTGGTAGCAAAGGGTCTGAAAACCAATGTAAATAAGTTATTTCTGTTTTTACTTTTTTAAATAAATTTTCTAATATTTCTAAAGAACTTTTCACCTTGTGATTATGGGGTATTGTAATTAGATGAAGGATTTTTTTTAAATTCCATTTTAGAATAATGCTGTAACATAACAAAATGTGGAAAAAGTCAAGGGGTCTGAATACCTTCTGAATGCACTGAAAAATTGAGCACACAGCCATGCAATTTCCATAGACAAATATTGGCAGTAGAATGACAGAAGGCCAGCATCCCGGAGTCGCCTCTTCACTGTTGACGTTGAGACTGGTGTTTTGCGGGTGCTATTTAATGAAGCTGCCAGTTGAGGATTTATGAGGCGTCTGTTTCTCAAACTAAACACTCTAATGTACTTGTCCTCTTGCTCAGTTGTGCACCGGGGCCTCCCACTCCTCTTTCTATTCTGGTTAGAGCCAGTTTACTTTGTTCTGTGAAGGGAGTAGTACACAGCGTTGTACGAGATCTTCAGTTTCTTGGCAATTTCTCGCATGGAATATCCTTCATTTCTCAGAACAAGAATAGGCTGACGAGTTTCAGGAGAAAGTCTTTGTTTCTGGCCATTTTGAGCCTGTAATCGAACCCACAAATGTTGATGCTTCAGATACTCAACTATTCTAAAGAAGGCCAGTTTTATTGGTTCTTTAATCAGGACAACAGTTTTCAGCTGTGCTAACATAATTGCAAAAGGGTTTTCTAATGATCAATTATCCTTTTAAAATTCTTAACTTGGATTAGCTAACACAGCATGCCATTGGAACACATGTGTGATGGTTGCTGATAACGGGCCTCTGTACGCCTATGTAGATATTCCATAAAAAATAGTCATTTACAACATTAACAATGTCTACACTGTATATCCGATGAATTTGATGTTATTTTAAATGGTCAAAAACTGTGTTTTTCTTTCAAACACAAGGACATTTCTAAGTGACCCCAAACTTTTGAATGGTAGTGTAAATATACAGTACCAGTCAAAAGTTGACACACCTACTCATTCAAGGGTTTCTTTGTTTTTACTATTTTCTACATTGTAGAGTAATAGTGAAGACATCAAACCTATGAAATAATACATGGAATCATGTAGAAACCAAAAAAAGTGTTAAACAAATCAGAACATATTTTATATTTGAGATTCTTCAAAGTAGCCACCCTTTGCCTTGATGACATCTTTGCACACTTGGCGTTCTCTCAACCAGCTTCATGACGTAGTCACCTGGAATGCATTTCAATTAACAGGTGTGGCTTCTTAAAAGTTAATTTGTGAAATTTTTGAGCCAATCAGTTGTGTTGTGACAAGGTAGTGGTGGTATTTGGTAAAAGACCAAGTCCATTTTTTGTCAAGAACAGCTCAAATAAGCAAAGACAAACGACAGTCCATCATTACTTTAAGACATGTCAATACAGAACATTTCAAGAACTTTGAAAGTTTCTTTAAGTGCAGTCACAAAAGCAATCAAGCACTATGATGAAACTGGCTCTCATGAGGACCGTCACAGGAAAGGAAGACCCAGAGCTACCTCTGCTGCAGAGGATAAGTTTATTAGAGTTACCAGCCTCAGATTGCAGCCCAAATAAATGAGTTCAAGCAACAGACACATCTCACATCAACTGTTCAGAGGAGATTGCGTGAATCAGGCCTTCCTGGTCATGAAGGGAAGGGAAGACCCAGATGCAGACTCCGTCGAATAAACAATAGTTTAATGTTCCACAGGGGCAGGCAATAGACAGGTCCCGGACCTGTTTCCCGATATCCCAGCTGAGTGCCGTCGCCAGGCACGAGGTGGAAAGGATGGTCTCAGGCTCCAGGGCGGTTATAGTGGCGAGACAAGGCATCTGGCTTGACATTCTTGGACCGCCGCCGGTAGGAGAGGTAGAAGTTGAGCCGGGTAAACAGCAGGGCCCATCTCGCCTGCCTGGAGTTGAGGCGCTTGGCGGTACGGAGATACTCCAGGTTTTTGTGGTCGGTCCACACAATAAACGGATGTTCCGCCCCTTCGAGCCAGTGCCTCCATTCCTCCAATGCATCTTCCTCTCCGTGGTGGTGAGGCGGTGGGAGAAGAAGGCGCAGGGATGCAGCTAAAGGTCCAGGGCAGAACGTTGGGACAGATCCGCCCCCACTCTGACATCCGAAGCATCGGCCTCCATCACGAACTGATGGGAAGGGTCCGGATGAACCAGGATCGGAGCCGTGGGGAAGCGGTGTTTAAGGTCCCAGAACGCCCGGTCAGTGGCCGTGGACCACGTGAACAGAACCTTGGTAGAGGTGAGGGCAGACAGGGGGAGGCCAGGGTGCTGTAACCTCAGATAAAGCCAGCGATAGAAGTTGGCGAACCCCAGGAAGCATTGCAGATGCACCCTGGACGTAGGCTGGGGCCAATCCACCACCACTTTCACCTTCTCGGGATCCATCTTGACGCTCCCAGCAGAGATGATGTAGCCCAGAATGGAAATGGTGAAGCGGAGCACGGAGCACGTGTTCTTGGGGGGAGCGGGAGAAGTCGAGGATGTCATCAATGTAGACAAAGACGAACCGGTTCAGCATGTCGTGGAGAACATCATTCACCAGAGCCTGGAACACGGCAGGGGCGTCGGTGAGGCCAAAGGTCATGACCAGATATTCGTAGTGGCTTCTGGCCGTGTTGAAGGCGGTCTTCCACTCGTCCCCCTTTCGTATCCGCACCAGGTGGTAGGCGTTATGTAGATCCAGCTTGGAGAACACAGTGGCCCCC
Source organism: Salvelinus namaycush (assembly GCF_016432855.1). Lineage (NCBI taxonomy): Eukaryota > Metazoa > Chordata > Actinopteri > Salmoniformes > Salmonidae > Salvelinus > Salvelinus namaycush. The sequence continues at coordinate 3,914,329 of NC_052345.1, forward strand.
TGGAGCGGCTCGAAGGCTGAGGAAATGAGTGGTAGTGGATAACGGTTCTTTACCTTGATGTCATTGAGTCCCTGGTAGTTAATGCACGGGCGCAGGGTCTAGTCCTTCTTCTCCACGAAGAAGAACCCTGCGCCAGCAGGAGAGGAGGCGGGACGGATAAATCCAGTAGCTAGGCAGTCCCCAATGTAGTCCTCCATAGCCTTGGTTTCAGGTCCCGACAGTGGGTACAGACGCCCCTGGGGCGTCGTGGTGCTATGGAGAATGTCAATCCCGCAGTCATATGGGCGGTGCTGCGGAAGGGAAGTGGCCCAGGACTTGCTGAACACCTCCCGGAGACCCTGGTACTCCGCGGGAATGGCGGAGAGATCTGGAACCACCTCCGAGGACACAGAGAGACGTCCCGGGACAGGTTGCGCAGACTTCAGACAATGGGTGTGGCAGAACAGACTCCAGCCCATGATGGCACCCGTAAACCAGTTGATGTGTGGGTTGTGTCGCTGGAGCCAGGAGAATCCCGACACCATCGGAATATGGGGGGACTTGATGCACAGGAACTGAATGGTTTCGCTGTGATTCCCAGACACACGTAGGTTGATGGGAGTGGTGTTACGGGTGACCCACCTATAGAGTGCCCGTCCAGTGCTCTAACATCCATGAGAATGGAGAGGGGCTGATTGGGGATGTTCAGCTCGAAAGCCAGTGTGACGGCCAAAAAGCTCTCATCGCGCCAGAGTCATTGAGGACCCGGTGAGATTTGGACTGGTTTCCCCACAGTAGAATTACATGAAAAGGGGTGTGAGTAAGGGAAACAGAAAAGTTCCCCATACGGCCCACCAGAGTACTCACTCCCTGGTGAGCATGGTCCAGTACTGGGCACGAGGACATAAAATAACCAAAAGTCCCACGATACAGACAGCTCCTTGTTCTGATCCTGTGTTGCCGTTCCGTGGGCGACAGCCCAGCTCTGCCTAGTTGCATGTACTCGGGAAACAATGCTTCGGCCCTCTTCGGTGACTCTCAAGGAAGGTCGGGCAACCTCGGGTGCTCTTGGCCACCGGACCGTCGGGGACTTCCGGGATGGCTCAGAGGCAAGGTGGAATCCCTGGACGTGCGAGTGACGTCGAATTCCCTCTCCATTCGTCATTCCCGCAATCGCCTATCGATGCGGATGGTCAAAACGATGAGGGAGTCAAGATCCGTGGGCAACTCCCGAACCGCAAGCTCGTCCTTAACCTCCTCCGAGACGCTGTGCAGAAGCATGTCGAACAATGCTTCCGGGTTCCCCGCACTCTCCGCTGCCAACGTGTGGAAATCCACAGCATAGTTGGCCACTGTGCGGACGTCTTGCTGGAGCTGGATTAGCTTCTAGGCAGGTTCTCTCCCCAGAAGCTAATCCAGCTCCAGCAAGAGCTGGATTAGGGCATTAGATTAGGGCATAAAAAAAAACCTGGATTAGGGCATCAAAAACCTTCCTCACCTCTCCCAAGAACCCCTCCAGGCTCACGCATATGGTCGGCTGCTGTTCCCATACGGCGATAGCCAATGTGAGAGCCCTTCCAGACATCAGCGTGATGAGGTAGGCTATTCTGGAAAGGTCCGAGGGGAAGGAGGAGGGCTGAAGCTCAAAAATAAGGGCACACTGAGCTAAAAATGCTCGACAGGTGCTCGGCTCTCCATTAAAGTGTTCCGGGGGAGGTAACTGGGGCTCTTGGAAAGGAGGAGTGGCCGGTGGGGCGGCGCTGCTACCCGCTGAGTTACTGAGGAGCGGTGGAGTTACCACCGTGGCAGGCTGCCCCCCAGCCAACCTGCAAAATTGCTCCCGCAGCATGTCCAACGCCCGGTCATGGCGCTCAGCCAACGTTTGGTCCCCCTCCATCAGCCCACGAAGCAACTCCTCGTGCCTACCAATGGAGGCTCCTTGGGAGGAGATGGCATTGTGCAGCTGGCCCGGGTCTGCTGGGTCAGTCATGGCCAGTTCGTACTATCAGGTATGAAGGGAAGACCCAGATGCAGACCACGTCTAATAAACAATAGTTTAATGTTACAACAGGGGCAGGCAATAGACAGGTCAAGACAGGCAGGGGTCTGAAAACCAGAGGTCGTGCAACGGTACTGTACGGCAGGCAGGCTCAGGGTCTGGGTAAGGCAGAGGTCGGTAATCCAGAGGGGGGCAGCGGTACAGGTCGGCAGGCAGGGTCAGGGTAAGGCAGAGTGGTCAGGCAGGCAGGCTCAGAGTCAGGACAGGCAAAGGTCAAAACTGGGAGAGCAAGAAAAGAGAGACTAGAAAAGCAGGAGGTGAGACACAAAACGCTGGTTGACTCAAACAAACAAGACGAACTGGCAACAGACCAACAGAGCACACAGGTATAAATACACAGGGGATAATGGGGAAGATGGGCGACACCTGGAGGGGGGTGGAGACAATCACAAAGACAGGTGAAACAGATCAGGGTGTGACACTACTAAAGGACACCAATAAGAGGAAAAGATTTGCTTGGCCCAAGAAACACAAGCAATGGACATTAGACCGGTGGAAATCTGTAATTTGGTCTGATGAGTCGAAATTTGAGATTTTTTGTTCCAACCACCTTGTCTTTGTGTGACGCAAAGTAGGTGAACGGATGATCTCTGCATGTGTGGTTCCCACCATGAAGCATGGAGGAGTAGGTGTGATGGTGCTTTGCTGGTGACTTGTGAGTGATTTCTTTAGCATTCTTAGGCACACTTAACCAGCATGGCTACCACAGCCTTCTGCAGGGATACGCCATCCCATCTTGTTTGTGCTTAGTGGGACTATCATTTGTTTTTCAATAATGACCCAAAACATACCTCCAGAATGTGTAAGGGCTATTTTACCAAGAAGGAGAGTGATGAAGGGCTGCATTAGGGGATCTGGCCTCCCCAATCACCCAACCTCAACCAAATGTAGATGGTTTGGGATGAGTTGGACCGCAGAGTGAAAGAAAAGAAGCCAACAAGTGCTCAGTATATGTGTGAACTCCTTCAAGACTGTTGGAAAAGCATTCATCATGAAGCTGGTTTAGAGAAAGCCAAGAGTGTGCAAAGCTGTCATCAAGGGAAAGGGTGGCTACTTTGAAGAATCACAAATATTAAATAACACTTTTTTGGTTACTACATTCCATGTGTTATTCCATAGTTTTGATGTCTTCGCTATTATACTACAATGTAGAAATTAATCAAATTAAAGAAAAACCCTTGAACGATTAGGTGTGTCTAAACTATTGACTGGTACAGTATGCAAATGTGTTTAATTATTAATTATTTAAAACATTTTTTTGCCCTTTTGGATTCAGCCCCGGTAATCCTCTGCTTAATCCGGCCCTGATAGCGTTACACAATTGTGCCAGGACCACAGCTCATGAAAAATAATTACTATAATTAAAGTTTTTTTTTTTGCAGTCTGTCCGCTGAAGAGCATCTAGAAAAGTTTAATGGAATTTTAGAGTCAAAAGGATATGTGGAAAAAAGTTAAATCGGATTTTGGAATATTTGTTACCAACAGTCCATGTGGATGGCTGGACTGTCTGAATATTCATTACGCTTATTTTGTTGCAAAACGTTTTTTAATTGGAAGCAAACGAAACCGGGGTAAACCTACCTGAATTTGTCCAATATATACTCTTATTTTGCTCTGTTTGCTTCTGTTTGGTTGTAAACGGTTTCTGTATTAAATAAGCCCCTGGCTGTAAATTTGAGAGAGAGACAGAGGGAGAGAGAGGAGAAAGAGGGCGAGAGAGAGACAGAGCGAGAGAGGAGAAAGAGGGCGAGAGAGAGGAGAAAGAGAGCGAGAGAGAGGAGAAAGAGGGCGAGAGAGAGGAGAAAGAGGGCGAGAGAGAGGAGAAAGAGGGCGAGAGAGAGATGGTGTGATAAAAATCCACCATATGTGTAGCCTGCTAATGTTCCTTTCTGGAACCTTGTAAGCTGTTGAGAACAGACCCATATTCGTTGTGTTACTATTTTATTTTTAAAATCTGGGCTCGTAAGCAAGCATTTTACAGTAAAGTCTACACCAGTTGTATTCAGCACGTGATGAATACAATTTGATTTGATTTGATGCAGTTATTTCAGCATGAATTCCAAACAGGACGATTACTGTAATCAGAGGGCTAATATCAATACTATGCATGCCAGTCTCTCTAGGCTAAAAGTAAAGGAGAGACTGAGTACAGTTATATGCTTATATAATGTGATTTATTGTGGATATAAGCATTCATATAAGCATTCATTTGGGCGTGGTCTGGCCGATAAATGCATAGAAATCAGACATGGATATTGATAGACATGTTCCCAACACTGTCAAGATTCAACATATCTAAGCACATTCAGAGCTTCAAAGATTATTCCTGCAACTGCCAAGTGCCAATCCTGTGAAAGAGAGTGATGAGGCCCTGACCAAGAGAAGTGAGACCATCCAATTCGGTAGAGGACCACCTGAAGCTGACCTCTGAGATTGATTTTATACATCTTTTTGATATTTGCAGTGGTGGAAAAAGTACTAAATTCTCATACTTGAGTAAAAGTAAAGATACCATTATAGAAAATGACTCAAAAGTGAAAGTCACCCAGTAAAATAATACTTGAGTAAAAGTCTAAAAGTATTTGGTTTTAAGTATACTTAAGCAAAAGTAAATGTAGTTGCTAAGATATACTTAAGTATCAAAAGTAAAAGTATGAATAATTTAAATAATAAAAAAATTCCTTATATTAAGTCAACCAAATGGCACAATTTTCTTGTTTTTTTAAATTACGGATAGCCAGGGTCAAACTCTAACTCTCAGACATAATGTTAACACAAAGCATTTGTGTTTAGTGAGTCCGCCAGATCAGAGGCAGTAGGGATGACCAGGGATGTTCTCTTGATAAGTGTGTGAATTGGACCATTTTCGGTCCTGCTAAGCATTCAAAATGTAATGAGTACTTTTGGGTGTCAGGGAAAATGTATGGAGTAAAAAGTACATCATTTTCTTTAGGAATGTAGGGAAGTAAAAGTAAAAGTTGTCAAAAATATAAATAGTAAAGTACAGATACTCCAAAAAACGACATAAGTTGTACTTTAAAGTATTTTTTCTTAAGTACATTACACCACTGGATATTTGTACCTGTCTATATGGCCTGTATTGTAGTTATTATAGGCTAGTATCATCATTAGGCCTGTACTGGTGTATAGGGCCTGTATCTTGGTTATTATAGGCTAGTATCATCATTAGGCCTGTACTGGTGTATAGGGCCTGTATAGTGGTTATTATAGGCTAGTATCATCATTAGACCTGTACTGGTCTATATGGCCTGTATCATGGTTATTATAGGCTAGTATCATCATTAGACCTGTACTGGTCTATAGGGCCTGTATCTTGGTTATTATAGGTTAGTTTACGAAGAATGGTGATTCTAACTATATTGTGGGTATTATAGGCTAGCGTACTGGGAATTGTGATTCTAACTATATTGTGGGTATTATAGGCTAGCGTACTGGGAATGGTGATTCTAACTATATCGTGGGTATTATAGGCTAGCGTACTGGGAATGGTGATTCTAACTATATCGTGGGTATTATAGGCTAGCGTACTGGGAATGGTGATTCTAACTATATCGTGGGTATTATAGGCTAGCGTACCGGGAATGGTGATTCTAACTATATCGTGGACTGGTTCATTCTAACTATATGTATTGGACAGGTTCATCTAAATGAATAAAAGTTATAGACACATACAGTGCATTCGGAAAGTATTCAGGCCCCTAGACTTTTTCCACATTTTGTTACGTTTTCTATTATACTGTATAATTTCTACTAGTGTTACTATCCAAGAGTGCACAGATTTGTCTGTTTTTCCCCACATGTTCTACTATTGGTCCACAGGCCTTAATGATTGATACTTAAGATGATTATTATAGGTGAGTCCAGACTCACACACTGTAGGAGTGAGAAAATCCTCATGGTCTTTTACAGCACAGGAGTAACTGTCTGTAGAGTAACACCAGACCACTCGAGTATTACAGGAGTATTGTTTGGGAAGTAGGGTCATGGAGATGTTGTCCGTTCTTGTACCAGATGTAGGTGGGGTTGGGGTTGTCAGTCAGAAGACAGGTGGTGCTACAGGTCAGTGTTCTCTTCTTTTCCTCTGTGGAGGAAGACACCTTCACCTGCAGCTCTGAATGATTCTAATGTATTATTAGAATTAGATATTATATATTACCTGTATTAGTAGTTGTAGTAGTAGAAGAAGTAGATATGATATATTACCTGTGACAGTCAGAGTTGTTCCAGGGAAGCTGTACCCCCATTCTGCATACTGTGTTTTAAATCTGAACTTGTACTCAGCTGAATCTCTCTCAGGTTTGTGATTCTCAGGTTGCAGTCCTTCTCTTTAGTCTCAAGGTACTCAGCGTGACCTGCATACTCTGGCACCGAGCTCAGGATTTTAAGCACCTCATTCATTTCTATTGGATATAACAGCTTGGTTCTGAGACTACATGATAACTTGGATGTTATCAACATGCAACAATTTCTAAGATTTTACAGAGTTACAGGTAATATAAAGAAATCAATCAATTGAAATAAATGAATTAGAGGGCGGCAGGTAGCCTAGTAGTTAGATCATTGGGCGAGTAACCGAAAGGTTGCTAGATCAAATTCCCGAGCTGATAAGGTAAAAATCTGTCGTTCTGCCCCTGAACAAGGCAGTTAACCCAGTGTTCCTAGGCCGTCATTGTAAATAAGAACTTGTTCTTAACTGACTTGCCTAGTTAAATAAAGGTTAAAAAACAAACAAAAATAATAATAATTTGACCCTAATCTATATATTTCACATGACTGGGAATACAGATATGCATCTGTTGGTCACAGATACCTTAAAAAAATGGTAGTCAGTATCTGGTGTGACCACCATTTCACATATGATAATGGATTTTATTTATTTTTGTATTGAATACATGTGTCGTGGAAATTACAACAGGGACTCAAAGTCAAACTTTAATGAATAATGATATATTGTCAGCAAGCTGGAGAGGTTCCAACAAACTTAATGCACCGTAGTACACATCGGTCGGGAGCTCTTTCGGGGCAGTCCCGTTAGTTCTCTTATATACTGCTTACACAGACAAGTTATATTTGCATGATTTACATGTTTCATTATTTACGTTTGGTTCCTGCATGTGACTGGCACCGTCTCCTATCTTAACTCATAGAACATATTCTGGGCGTTCTGCCAAAAGGTCTGAGGGGGTCATGACTGTCTCCTCCTCACATCTCTACCCAGCACCTACAGGAACCAATGATTGTATGAGACAAGATGTACAATTCAAGACTCTCCCTTCAGACAACATTTCCATCACACATGAATATACACCTACTATTGTTGAAACATTATTCTACATTATTTAATGGATATTTTTTATTTTATTTAACCTTTATTTAACCAGGAAGGGCTCATTGAGATTTAAAATCTCTTTTTCAAGAGCGTCCTGGCCAAGATAGGCAGCACCAAGTCATTACAAAAATTACAGACAGACAACATGAAAAACTACAAGTAATCTAGTAAAAACCATTGAATTCACAAGAGTATAACAATATCAAAAACAGCAAATTAAAAACATTGACAGGTCAGGGAATCAGCCTCAAAATCCTTCATCAGTGATTTAAAAACACCAATCGGGACAAGTTCTTCCAGTTTAAAATGATTTTGTAAGGTGTTCCAAGACGATGGCGCAGAGTACATAAAAGACCTTTTACCAAATTCAGTTCGGACATTTGGAACAGTTAGCAGGATAAAGTCTAGCGAACGAAGAGAGTACCCACCACATTTCTGAACAATAAAAATGCCCAAATAAAAAGGTAGTAAACCCAAAATGGCTTTGTAAATAAAAGTATACCCGTGACTGAGCCTACGAGTGACTAGAGAAGGCCAGCCAACCCTGGTATACAAAGTGCAGTGGTGCATAAGGGTTTTGCAGTTTAATCTTGTCACTACAGGGGGTGCTGTTTCAACTTGGACATTTATCGTTCCCAAATTAAACTGCCTCGTACTCAATTCTTGCTCGTACAATATGCATATTATTATTACTATTGGATAGAAAACAATCTCTAGTTTCTAAAACCGTTTGAATTATGTCTGTGGGTGAAACACAACTCATTCTGGAGCGAAATTCATGACAGGAACTGCGAAGGTCTGAAAACGAGGCTCTGTTCTCAGATCAGTTTAAAGCTCTGTATGTATCCTATGGGTTGACATGAACTGCACGTGCCTTCCCCTGGATGTCAGTAACCAATGAGAATTGGAATGGAGTTTCTACGTAGATCTCAGACCTTATAAAAGGCCATGGCATGGGGGGTGCGCTCTTTTCGACGTTCGTCAAGACGCAAAGGAGGACCTCAGGATGGCATGCTCAAAAGCTCTTGTTATAGGCCTTAGATATATCCGTCTGTGATTTCATTCGATATAGGTGTTAGAAACATCATAACGAAGTTATTTTAAACCGAGTTATATCAGTTTATGTGAGTATTTTGCTATTTTCGGAATTTCCTTAGTATTGCGTTTTGAAGATTTGGGCATGTCTGCGCCACATAGCTATTGTTAGCTGCTAATTCCAAAGTTGAAGAGGACGTTTTACAACCGAGCAACGATTCTTTTGGACAAAGGACAACTTGCCCAAGATTCTGATGGAAGCTCGTCCAAAAGTAAGAGCTATTTATGATGTTATTCCGTATTTATGTGGAAAAATGTAAAAGGATTTGTCCGCCATTATTGCGGCACTGGTCTGGCTGTAACGCACACTGTATGTCTAGTAACGTTAATTTTAAAAATCTAACACAGCGGTTGCATTAATAACTAATGCATCTTTCATTTGCTGTCCAACCTGTATTTTTTAGTCAAGTTTACGATTATTTATCGATTAGATTAGGTGCCTCTCCAAGATGGCGCCGGCCAGAATGCATGAAATGTTGCTACTGATCACATTGTATAACCACGATTTGTGCTGCTAAATATGCACATTTTCGAACAAAACCTATATGCATTGTGTAATATGATGTTACAGGACTGTCATCTGATGAAGTATATCAAGGTTAGTCAAAAATTATATATCTTTTGCTGGATTGTCACGATCGCTAACATTTGCTGCTGGTAAATGCGGTTGTGTTTCTGGCTATTGTGGTAAGCTAATATAATGCTATATTGTGTTTTCGCTGTAAAACACTTAAAAAATCTGACATATTGGCTGGATTCACAAGATGTTGGGCTTTCATTTGCTGTACGCTGTGTATTTTTCAGAAATGTTTTATGATGAGTAATTAGGTATTTGACGTTGGTCTCTGTAATTATTCTGCCTGCATCGACGCTATTTCAGATTGCAGCTGCAATGTAGAACTGTGATTTATACCTGAAATATGCACATTTTTCGAACAAAACATATGCTATACAATAAATATGTTATCAGACTGTCGTCTGATGAAGTTTTTTTCTTGGTTAGTGACTATTTATATCTTTATTTGGTCGAATTTGTGAACGCTACCTATGCAGTAAGAAAATGGTGGAGAGAAAAAAGTTGAGTCTTTTGCTATCGTGGTTAGCTAATAGATTTACATATTGTGTCTTCCCTGTAAAACATTTTAAAAATCAGAAATGATGGCTGGATTCACAAGATGTGTATCTTTCATCTGGTGTCTTGGACTTGTGATTTCATGATATTTAGATGCTAGTATTTACTTGTGGCGCTATGCTAGGCTATGCTAGTCAGCTTTTTTACTGATGAGGGTGCTCCCGGATCCGGGATGAGTACTAAGTAGAAGTTAAAATAAATCTCAAAGTGCCATGGTAGAGTGTCAATTGATCTCAAACACTGAGCGGAAGCATTCATATATAAAATATCCCCATAGTCTAGTAAAGGCATAAATGTAGCTGATACTAGCCTCCTTCTGGCTTCAAAAGAAAAACAGGCCTTATTCCTAAAATAAAAACCCAATTTCAGCTTCAATTGTTTTGTAAGTTGTTGAATATGCAATTTAAAAGAGAGGCCGTCATCAATTAGAATTAAAAGATATTTATATGAGGTTACAACCTCAATCTCCTTGCCCTGACAGGTAGTAATAGAGTTAATAGGAGTTACTGAAATAAGATACAGCTCTGAACACCCCCACCCCACCACACACACACAGCACTCCTACTCCAAGACACTTGAGAATGGGAGATGGATGACTCTTTACAATATGTTTTCTATTTAAACTTTATTTAGGAATCTGGAACCGGTGGCAGAGAGGATGGATATGAAAGAAAACATGTTTGTGATTTATGGTGTTTTTTCAGTGATGCTGAATGAGCAAAGCTCTTTCCACATAGACAGGAGTAAGGCTTCTCTCCTGTGTGTATTCGCTGGTGTGATGTCAGGTATCCTGAACGATTGAAGCTCTTCCCACACTGATCACAGCTATAAGGCTTCTCTCCTGTGTGTATGTGTTGGTGTGTAGTCAGGGCTCCTGAATAATTGAAGCTCTTCCCACACTGATCACAGCTATAAGGCTTCTCTCCAGTGTGTATGCGTTGGTGTATAGTCAGAACTCCTGAATAATTGAAGCTCTTCCCACACTGATCACAGCTATAAGGCTTCTCTCCTGTGTGTATGCGTTGGTGTGTAGTCAGGGATCCTGAATAATTGAAGCTCTTCCCACACTGATCACAGCTATAAGGCTTCTCTCCAGTGTGTATGCGTTGGTGTATAGTCAGGGATCCTGAATAATTGAAGCTCTTCCCACACTGATCACAGCTATAAGGCTTCTCTCCTGTGTGTATGCGTTGGTGTGTAATCAGGGATCCTGAATTATTGAAGCTCTTCCCACACTGATCACAGCTATAAGGCTTCTCTCCTGTGTGTATGCGTTGGTGTCTAGTCAGGTGTCCTGAATGATTGAAGCTCTTCCCACACTGATCACAGCTATAAGGCTTCTCTCCTGTGTGTATGCGTTGGTGTCTAATCAGGTGTCCTGATTGATTGAAGCTCTTCCCACACTGATCACAGCTATAAGGCTTCTCTCCTGTGTGTATGCGTTGGTGTGTAATCAGGGATCCTGAATTATTGAAGCTCTTCCCACACTGATCACAGCTATAAGGCTTCTCTCCTGTGTGTATGCGTTGGTGGGTAGTCAGGTGTCCTGGCGTATAGAAATTCTTCCCACACTGATTACAGCTATAAGGCTTCTCTCCTGTGTGTATGCGTTGGTGTTTCGTCAGGTTTCCTGAATTATTGAAGCTCTTCCCACACTGATCACAGCTATAAGGCTTCTCTCCTGTGTGTATGCGTTGGTGGGTAGTCAGGTGTCCTGACGTATAGAAATTCTTCCCACACTGATCACAGCTATAAGGCTTCTCTCCTGTGTGTATGCACTGGTGTGTAGTCAGGTCTCCTGATTGAGTTAAGTATTTCCCACAGTCAAAGCAGGTGTAAGGTCTCTCCCCTGTATGAATTATCTGATGAGATTTTAAGGTTTTAGATGCAGCGAAACTCTTCCCAAACTGAGAGCAGTGGTACGGTTTCTCTCCGGTGTGAATCTGTTTGTGAATTATCAAATCCTTCTCTTTAGCAAAACTTTTCCCACAGTCAGAGCAGCTGTGGTGAGGTTTCTTCCTTATAAGTCTCTGCTGGTGTTTCTTGAGGTGTTCTGATCTGGAGAGACTCTTCTCTTTCTTGTCAGCATCATGTTGTTGAGGCTCCCCAGATGATAAGCCCCTCCCACTTAGAGAGCAACGCTTAGGGATGTTCCCTGTGAAACAAAGACATTGAATAGTTTGGTTTTGCAAATATGGGTCCATAAACAGATTGGGCATTACATGAAATGAATGCCTTTTGTGTCCGTTAGATATTTTTCCAGTGTGCACCAATATTCAATTTTAAATCTCTGTTATATTAAATAAAGTGCCCTTTAATACAGAACACTTGGAGAATTCGATTAATCCGATTTTTAATATGAATAAAGATTTTCTGAAGTGACATTTCAGCATTTTGAGTACGGTTACAAGCGCAGAATAATATGATTATTGTGAATAGTCAATTAGTATAGGAGTTTGATTTAAACGTTGACATGCTTGGAAAGAAGAACAATTTCCCTAATAAACCTGTTTACATGGACACATCTGAAATCAGGCTACCTGATGGGACTTTGATAAATGAAAAAAGTAGGCAATCAAAATATACTTTCTACAACAGCAACCATGTCATTTTTAAAGCATATTTGATTCTGAGTTTGGACAAATAAAGTGTGTATGTGCTCTTTTCAAAGGATGGATCCCAGTCGGTTCAGGGCTATGGGATACAGGGGGTCGAGGGTGGTCTGCCGGGCATTGGGATGACAATCCAACTCGGGATGAGGGCTTTTAGCGCGTGGAATAGTAGGGACCAATTGGAGGTTTACTTAGTAGAAATGCAAATATCATGGTACAGCTATATAGACACTCAATCATCATGTTACTTTTTAATGGTACGTTTACAAACATATATTTTGATAAAAATAATTGAAAGTTGTGTCTCATTATGGTAAGTGGTGAAATAAGTATAGCCAGTTACAATTGTAATGGCCTAGCAGATAATAAGAAAAGACGATCAGTATTTACCTGGCTAAAAGAGAAGGAATATAATATCTATTGTTTATAGGAAACCCATTCAATAGTTTTAGATGAAGTTTTGTGGAAAAAGAACTGGGGGGGGCGAAATATATTTCTCCCATGGGCAAAGAAATTCAAAAGGGGTGATGGTTTTAATTAACAATAATTTTGATCCAAATGTGCAAATTGTCCAAACAGATCCTCAAGGTCGATGGATTATTTTAAATATGGTATTGGACAATAAACAGATATGGCTTATTAACCTATACGGTCCGAATAATGATGATCCAAGCTTCTTTGAAAATATATATAAAAATGTATCAACTCTACAAGCAACACTAGACTATTATTATGGTGGGAGATTTTAATACGGTCTTAAATACCTCTATGGACTGGAAAGGAAATCACACTACAAACTATCACCCTCAGGCACTTAAGGAAATCATGAATGTCATGGATATATTGGAATTAGTAGATGTATGGAGACTCTGTACAGCACTTCGAGATATTAGCTGATGTACGAAGGGCTATATAAAATAAACTTGATTTGATTTAAATACCCTGACCTAGTGAGATATACATGGCGGAGGCTTAATCAAACTAGTCGTCTTGACTACTTTCTTATACCATTCTCTCTGCCACCAAAAGTTTAAAAAGTGTTGATAGAGGACAGAATGTGGTCGATCCTCACATAATTGCCATATATATTACTCTTACAGAATTTCCACGTGGGCGAGGATATTGGAAATGTAATCAAAGCCTACTAGATGATAAATTGTTTAGAACTAGGACAGAAGAATTTATAACTGACTTTTTCAGACATAACATAGGTACAGCAGATCCCCGTATTGTATGGGACACTTTTAAGTGTGCCTTTAGAGGCAATGCAATTCAGTACTCATCTATAAAACAAAAGCAATTTAGATCAAAAGAGTCCATATTAAGAAAGGAAATTGAAGGACTAACAGTACAGTTAGATAGCAATAAAAACGGTACCATAGAGGCACGGAATAAGTTAGAGGAAAAACAAAAAGAAATGGAGGGACTTATTCAAGAAAGATCCAGTGTAATATATTATAAAAAATCAAACGAACTGGATGGAATATGGGGAAAAATGCACCAATTATTTTTCAATCTTCAATATAGAAATGATATCAATTTTTTAAAATTAAAACTTGTTACAAATGATGGAGTCACGCATGATTCACCAAATGATATTTTGAAAGAGGAAGTAAAGTACCTTAAGAATATGTTTTCGTTTCAGGCTCCTCCATCTCCACTAACTGAAACTAATTGTATGAATTTTCCCCCTAATAATAATGTAACATCTGTACAGAAAGACTCATGTGAAGGCCAAATTACAGAGGAGGAACTTTCTTATGCAATTGGGGCATTTAAGGATGGGAAAACTCCAGGGCTGGATGGCATACCAGTGGAAGTATACAAAACTTTTTTTGATATACTCAAAGGACCATTATTAGCTTGCACTCCTCTATAAATGGTAGATTATCAGACACGCAACAAGAAGGTCTGATATCATTATTACTGAAACAGGACCCAAGTGGTATATATAAAGATCCAGTCCATTTAAAAAATTGGAGACCTCTTACACTTCAGTGTTGTGATGCAAAAATCCTAGCAAAATGCTTGGCGCATAGAATTAAAAAAGTATTGTCAGATATTATTCATCCTAATCAGACAAGTTTTTTACATGGACGATACATTGGAGATAATATAAGACAAGTACTAGAAACAATAGAACACTATGTAATATCGGGGACACCAGGCCTGGTTTTCATAGCTGATTTTGAAAAGGCTTTTGATAAAGTACGACTGGAGTTTTTATATAAATGCCTAGAATATTTTAATTTTGGGGAATCTCTTATAAAATGGGTTAAAATTATGTATAGTAACCCTAGGTGTAAAATAGTAAATAATGGCTATATCTCAGAAAGTTTTAAACTATCTAGAGGAGTAAAACAAGGTTGTCCACTATCGGCATATCTATTTATTATTGCCATCGAAATGTTAGCTGTTAAGATTAGATCAAACAATAATATTAAGGGATTAGAAATCCGTGGCTTAAAAACTAAGGTGTCATTGTACGCTGATGATTCGTGTTTTCTTTTAAAACCACAATTAGAGTCTCTCCACAGCCTCTTAGAGGATCTAGATACATTTGCTATCCTCTCTGGATTAAAACCAAATTATGATAAATGTACCATATTACGTATTGGATCACAAAAAAGTGCACATTTTACATTACCGTGTAGTTTACCAATTAAATGGTCTGACGGAGATGTGGACATACTCGGTGTACAAATCCCAAAAGAAAGAAATGATCTCACTCCAATAAATTTTTATAGAAAGTTAGCAAAAATAGATAAGATCTTGCTACCATGGAAAGGAAAATACCTGTCTATTTGTGGAAAAAATCACCCTGATTAACTCTTTAGTCATATCACAGTTTACCTATTTGCTTATGGTTTTGCCTACACCTAGTGACCTGCTTTTTAAATTATATGAACAAAAAATATTCAATTTTATTTGGAACGGCAAGCCAGATAAAATTAAAAGGGCCTATTTATATAACAAATATGAATTCGGAGGGCAGAAATGATTAAATATTAAAGCATTAGACCTCTCACTAAAGGCATCAGTCATACAAAAGTTATACTTAAATCCAAACTGGTTCTCTAGTAAATTGGTACGAATGTCTCATCCTGTTCAAGAAGGGCCTTTTTCCCTGTATTCAGATTACACCTGCTCACTTTCGGTTGTTTGAAAAGGAAATAATCTCCAAAATATCTTTATTTTTCAAACAAGCCTTAGAAAGTTGGTTGCAATTTCATTTTAATCCACCTGAAAGGACGGAACAAATAGTACAACAAATATTGTGGTTAAATTCAAATATACTAATTGATTAAAAAAACTGTATTTATCGAATACATTTTTTAAAAAGGTATAATTTTAGTGAATGATATCATAAATAGGACTGGTGGAGTTGTCACACATGCAGCTAACACAGACATATGGAAATGTCTGCTCTACCCAAAATTACAACCAATTAATTGCAGCATTACCACAAAAATGGAAGAGGCAAGTAGAAGGGAAAAAAAGTAAGGAACTTATATGTCGGCCCTGTATTAAAGAACATAAATGGTTAAAGAAAAGTGTGATAAATAAAAACATATACCAATTTCATTTAAGGACCAAAAAACTGACAGCTGTGCCATATAAATTGCAAAA